>NW_007247211.1:193187-194633 GCF_000164805.1 Carlito syrichta
CCTCTTCAGCTCCAACCACCTCTACTCTGGCAGCTCAATCCTTATACCCTCCCCTTCCAATGACTCCTCCATGCAGCCCCCTGGTAACCTGATCCAAGGCCGCGCCAACCCTCCTAGCCCCCCTTTGCGAGGTGGAGGGCACAGAGGGTGTGGTTCGGGTACATGTCCCCTTCTCTATCTCAGACCTCTCACAAATAGAAAAACGTCTTAAATCATACACATCTAATCCTGCCACCTCCCTCCTCTGTTTCTAACTTCAACCCAGCAGATAAACCTCCTATACTCTGCTTTTGCTATTCCACTCTCCATCAGTTTCTCCTCCTTCTCACCCTCCACCTTTATCTGGAAAAGAAGGGCTGGCGTCTATGGCCATGGCACCTAACCCTGACCTTCAGTCTTTCTCTTTTACCTTTGGAAAAGTGACCAATACCAAAGGCCACAGCACCTGACCCCAGCCTCCAGCCTTTCTCTTTTGTCTTTGGAGGAGGGGCCGGTGCCAAAGGCCACGGTGCTTGACTCCAACCTCCAGCCTTCTCACCCCCCTCCCCTCACTACTTGATAACCCCCTGGTGGCAGCCCTACAAGCTGCAACAAGTCACCACCCCCACACGTACTTAAAAAACCCATTCAACTTTCCACATGGCTTAATAGATCTCTTCTCAAGGAGGTGGCTGGGACAAAAAGATGTTAAAAAAATTCTTCTTTGTTGTTTTCTTATGATAAATGTCTCTCAAGTTATATCTATTCTGGGACCATATCAACCTTCTTCCCAGACAAAAGTAAAGGGATCATGTAAATAAATCCTGTTAGCTAACTACAAAAAAGGTGTTAATAAACAGGCTAACTAGGACAGAATAAAAGAGGTTTTTCAAAGACCGGATAAAAATCCAGCAATGTTTCTAAGTCACCTCTCTGAGACATTGCAGCAAGTTACTAATATTGATTTAAACTCTGTGGAGGGACAAACTCTTTTGGCTATGTATTTTATCTTCCAGTCAGCACCAGATATTAGGTGCAAACTTCAAAAATTAAAAAAGGGCCCACAAACCCCTCAATTAGAACTATTAGACACGGCCTTTAAAATCTTTAACAACCAAGAGGAGGAAAGAATACAGGACCACCAACATAAGTGGGAAACATTTCAGCTTTTATCTACCACTTTAGCAGAAAAAGCCACCACTGATGATCTTCCACCCCAGATGGTCAATAGCAAAAGGGGTACACAGCCCCCTTCCCAGGTTTGTTTCCAATGCTGTCAAAATGGGCATATGGCCAAAGACTGTCAAGCCCTGCCCACCAGCAAAACCCTGGCCCAAATGCAAACAGACATTGGGCTCATGATTGCCTCATTCACCCAGAAGGAAGAGAGCACATGGCCCAGAGGCCTGCTGCAATTAAGGGACACCAGGCATCTTACACGATCTCAGAAGGGGATCTCTTGGGCTT
>NW_007247211.1:195118-196097 GCF_000164805.1 Carlito syrichta
ACAAAAATTAAAACTCATATTATTCTTTACCCTGAGCCATCACTACTGTGCTTTTTGGGTGCCTTTATATAACTTTGGATTCCTCTAATAGTTCTATGTTGGATTCTATCTAAGCCCTTCCACTGCATACAAACTTATTGCTTTAGTTAGAGCTCTAAGGTTAAAAAAAATATTAAAAAGTTATTGGTATAAGATATGTTTTTAGTAAAAAAGGATTAAAAAAAACCCAAAAAACAAAACTTAGCTTATTCTTAGTCTTTTGGCCTCAGTGTAGTGATGAATAAACATTCAGACATTCTACTGAAAGACATACAGCAGCCTATCACATACCCCCTAGGCAAATCTTCAGATACAAGATCAGGCACTCATTCCTTTTTGATACTGCCTCAATGTCCCGTACCTCTTATGGGCAGGGACATTCTAGCAAAATTCCAGGCGTCCATCACCTTTAATCCAAGTACAGCCCTTAGCAACCCCATTTTGGCCCTCCTAACTACTAACAATTCCCCAACTGGCTCACTTCCTCCTTTACCCCCTTCTATAATAAATCCTCAGGTATGGGACATAAACTCCCCCTCCTTCTTGTCCTGACTCGCCACCCATCCAAATCCAAATTCAAACAAACATCCTGGATTCCGCACAGGAAACTTGTAACCCTTGGCCCCTTTCCTTTCTTGGCTTAGTTGCCATCCTCCTTACTATATTATTTACTTGGTCAACACCTACAAATTGGCCATCCACAGCCAAAGCTTTGTTGGCTATTACATACCTCCTCATTATAACTAGCTTCATTCTTATTAAGTGTCTTTTATAAAGATTCACCCCTTACAGCACTATGTTCATCAGCCTAACCCTCCTTCCCCTATTAATTTTAACCCACCTCAACAGTGAAACAACTTCACCTGCCCCACCATTTCAATGGAGATTCTTTGTAGAAGAGTTCTGGACTTCTAAAGGCCACTCACATACCCAACGTCTG
>NW_007247211.1:196117-266696 GCF_000164805.1 Carlito syrichta
TTCCTCACAACCCACCCATAATAATACTTGTCCACCTACCCACAGGTACACCTGCTCCAATGTTCCAGAACAACCACTCAGGCTTCAGTTGTCCCGACTCACCACCATCCAAATCTAAATCTAAACAAACATCCTGGATTCAGTGCAGGAAACTTATAACCCTTGGCCCCTTTCCTTTCTTAGCTTAATTGTCATCCTCCTTACTATATTACTTACTTGGTCAACACCTACAAATTGGCCATCCACAGTCAAAGCTTTATTGGCTATTACATACCTCCTCATCATAACTAGCTTCATTCCTATTAAGTGTCTTTTGTAAAATTCACCCCTTATAACACTATGTTTACCAGCCTAACCCTCCTTCCCCTATTAATTTTAACCCACCTCAATGGTGAAACAACTCCACCTGCCCCATCATTTTGCTGGAGATTCTTTGTAGAAGAGTTCTGGACTTCTAAGGACCACTCATATACCCAACATCTGGCCACAGTGGACTGCCAGCCATATGGCTGCCAGTCTCGAGTTTCTATCCCCATCTCTCTCTCTTCCATGAGCTCACTTTCTTTAACATGGCACAAAGTACCTCTATTCTGCTTTCTTTTTGACCAAACCCAAGATTGCTGTAAACAAAACCCTAAAATTTATGGGGGATGTCCAAAAGTCTCTTACACACTCCACTCCATAAAGATAAAAAGGTTTGATGGTGATAAAGACATTTTTCTTTTCACTTCACAAGGCGGAGACCAATTCTACTTAAACATCAAACATCCTTGGGATGACATGTGGACAAAAGAGGTGATAGACAAAGTATACAACGAAATCCTTGACTCCACCCCAGCAGAAACCATCAAAATTTACCACACCTATGTCCAAATTCAGCCAAATATCCTAAACCTAGACCCTGAAATAACAAAACAAGAGGCAATATTACAAACCTCCATACAACAGACAGCCAAAGTCACCCCATTTTCCTGGCTTTCAGTAGTACAACAGGGAGCACGTTTTCTCAACTACTCACATCTAGGCAACTTTTCTAACTGCTTCCTATGTGCATCCCTCAATTACCCCCATTTACAGCAGTACCATTAAAAAAAAATCTTACCACCCCCTGCACACAAAATCCTACTGTTCATTCCCCCCCATCAGGAATTCCCCTGTTCACAACTTCAACTCAACCATCACTTGTCAATGTTACCTGTGCCCCACCTGGCTTCTTCTTCTGGTGCAACGGCACCCTTACTAAAACCTTTAAGTCATCATGTGTCCTGGTCACCTTGGTACCTCAATTAACCCTATACACACAAGGGGAATTTGCAACAAAATACATAATAAACAAACCTACAACACTGATATTGTCACTCCAGCCCCGCCAAAAACGGGCAGTCTTTCTTCCTGTAATCGCAGGAGTCTCTCTTGCCTCTGCTCTGGCAGCAGCAGGCTTGGGCAGCGGGGCTCTAGCATACAGCATTACCTCCTCCCAAGACTTAGCCAATAAGCTACAACTTGCATTAGAGGCTTCAGCAACGTCCCTAGCCTCCTTACAACGTCAAATTACCTCGTTAGCCCAGGTCACCTTACAAAACCGGCGAGCCTTAAATCTTCTAACGGCTGACAAAGGAGGCACTTGCTTCTTTCTCGGAAAAAAATGCTGTTATTACATCAACGAAACTGGCCTAGTAAAAGAAAACCTAAACATCCTCAATCACCTAAGTGATGAATTAAAACAGGAGATGCCAACAGCCAGACTCTTCTCCTTTCACCTGATTACAACACCCTCTTGTCACCTGGCTGGTCCCACTCCTAGGCCCTGTCATTCTAATTTGCATTTTTTGTTTAATAGCCCCATGTATCTTTAAATT
The DNA here is from genome assembly GCF_000164805.1 of Carlito syrichta. Lineage (NCBI taxonomy): Eukaryota > Metazoa > Chordata > Mammalia > Primates > Tarsiidae > Carlito > Carlito syrichta. Next base: position 197,977 of record NW_007247211.1, read on the forward strand.
TCTCCAACAATGCTTAATTAAACTCTCAAATCAAAACCTCAACCTCCTATTACTTAATAGTTATCAACCTGTCCCAGCAGAAGAGTCAACACCTCGTCCCTAAACATCATGTAACTTTTCTTTTAGATATGTTCTCTTCCAGGTTCTCTATTTACCGCCACAGTCTACTCCAAGACAGCTGGTTACTACCGCCCTCGTGCTCACTGGAGGATTGGCCGGAACAAGTTGCCATTCTACATTTACAAAAAACTTTCATGGAACTCTCGCCTTCAAAAATCTTCACCTTCAGTGCCTACCTCTGGACCCTATTCTGGCTGGCTCTGTGCCCTTCCCCTACTTCACCCCACAACACCCACATCCAGCAGGAAGCAGCCAGAAGGAATAACGATGTCCCTCCCCCAAAGAAACAGAAAGGGTGGGAATAAAGGGTGCAGGAAACAGCCAGAGGGGCGCCTGAAATGGTGCTGAATGCAGTAAAACCACACTAGACAACAAAGGCCCTAGGTTCCGGCTTCTTCACACATGGTTGCCCTAGCGCGCGTCCAATCATTTTCCATAATGTAGCTAGCTTTGTTATACGTCTAATGGGCCTGCAACACGGCGTCTGCCCACCCTGCTCCCAGGCTGCTCCTCCAATAAAACCTAGTGCTGCCCCTTCCAGCCGCTGTCAGACTAATAAATACAGCCCTCTCCCTGCACTCTCTCTCTCTTGCTCTTCCTCGGTTACAGTCCCTTTCTGTAACTGCCTCTTTTAATAAATCTCTTGGTTCCGGCTGGGTGTGGAGTCGTTACTGGTGCCGAAGTCCTTTCACTTCCACCTTAGCATCCCAAGTTGTTGGGACTACAGAAGAAGAGCCAGCAGAAATAAAAAATGAGCCAGCAGTAATCAGAAATCACAAGATCTTGAAGTTCCCTCTTGATCTGGGCTTCTCATGGAAATATTTTTCTTCTGGTTTTTTTTTTTTTGTAGACGAGATTTCACTACATTGCCCAGGCTGAGAATGCCTACGTTTTTGCAGCGATGAGCTAGGATTAGAGAAGGAAGTTCATGAGATTGTTATGTGTCTGTGGCAGCTGCAGGGAAAGGAAGGATTTAGGCATTACCCTATTCCAAACATTTAAAAAGCCAGTTGTTGTTTGTTTCCAAAGAACAAGGTGACCTTCATTATTGCCCCCTTTAAGTCACCCCTTTCAAATGTAGCCCACTGTGGTGACTACAGTAAAGACTTGATGATATAGTGAGCTTAGCAAATAAGGAAGAGCCTAGCAGATAGGATTTGCTTGATAATAAATGCCAGGCTTAGGGAGGCCCTCATTTAGCAAGTAATGTTAGGAAGTCAAAACAGTGTATTACATGAACTCAAGCCCACAGCAGGGCAATAAACAATATTCATCAAACCTTTCTCTTTCATGCCATTGACACAATCCCAGCATTCCACTAGATCCTCAGTGGTTGCCAGAACATCTAAATGTACATGCAGGATTCACGGATTTTTCTTAGTTTTGTCCATCTGGTTGACATCTTCACTTGGATAATCCACTGACACCTCAAATGCAATGCATCATAAACTACACCCAAGGATGCCACATCCTTTGCCAAATTGCTCTTCTACCTGCATTTCATATCTTAGTAGATCATTTACCCGGTGACCAAGCTAGATACTTTGAATTCTCCCTCTTCATACTTTTTAACAATTTCTATCAATTCTGCCTCCTAAATATGTATTTTAGTTGACATTGTTTTACTCTTACTGTCACTTCCTTAGTATAGGTCATCATCTTTTTGGTCTTAGGCTATGGTAACATATTTCTAAATTTAAATCTGGTGTTGTCACTTGCCTCTTTTAAATCATTCTTTACTTGGCTTGTCATAATGGCTTACACCTGTAATCCCAACATTTTGGGAGTCTGAGGTGGGAGCATCAAGGAGCCCAGGAGTTTCAGACCAACCTGGGCAACATAACGAGACCGTCTCTATAAAAAATATTTTTTTTAATGAAAGAAAAAATCATTCTTTAGTGTCTTACTGCTCTCAATTCCTTGATGTGGTTGATAGTGATCTTGCTTCTCTTTCTGCTGCATTTGTCTCTTTCCCAGTCTTCTTATATATTCCATGCTGCAGCTATTCTGAATATTTTTTATGTTCTTATTCTCTCTTGCCTATTGGTTTTGATTCATGCTCTGCCTTCTGCTTGCATTGTCTCAGCTCTCCTTTTCAGCTGGCCAACTCCTACTCATCCATCATCATCTCTGAAACCTTTCCTCCAGGAAGCCTTCCCCTTCTCCCTTATGTGTCTCTCTCCTCATGCTCTCAGACTGCTCTGCTTCCTCCATCATAGTTCTGATTATAATGTAGTTTAATTACTGGTGTTTTTGTCTGTATTTCCTCACTAGCCTCAAATATTGAGAGCATGTCTATCTTATTCACTGTTATTTCTCCATCATCTAGCACAATAATTGGCATGGGAGGTTACCTTGTAAATATTTTTGGAATGAATGAATAATAACATAAAATATCCTTTGATACTGGTAGCCCTTTTGAGGCTAAATCAGTCATATTTGGTGATATCAATATGTAATCAGAAATCAAAAGATCCTGAAGCTCCCTCTTGATCTGCATCTTCTGTGTGTCTATCACTGGGCATCGTCACCCCATCACAAGAGAGAGGGAGCCAAGTGCTTGATGCAGGGAGTCCTGAAATGCTGGCTGTAACAGTAACCTGAGATATCAAATGTTTTCACCCCTTACAGATTCAATAACCTATAAAGTCACTGGGCTTCTTGTGGAAATATTTCAAAATGACATTTGACATACTATTTTTGTATTGAATAACCAACAAATATTTATTGAGTACCTACTTTTAATCCCAGCACTTTGGGAGGCACCCTATCCTGAACATCAGATAAAAATCTTGGCCTTTGAGGAAATTTCATTCTTTTTTTAATGTCTCTTAAGACTCCTTTATTTTATTTAAAAATGTTTAAATTTATTATTATTTATTATTTCTATTATTATTGAGATGAGGTCTCACTATGTTGTCCAGGCTGATCTTGAACTCCTGGGCTCATGCAGTCCTCCTGCCTCAGCCTCCCAAAGTGCTGGGATTAAAGGTGTGAGTCACCACACCAGCCTACATTAATTATTATTATTATTATTATTATTATTATTATTTGAGTTGGAGTCTCACTCTTGTCGCCCAGGTTGGAGTGCAGTGGCACACTCACAGCCACTGCAGCCTCATTCTGCTGGGTTTAGGTGATCTTTCCACCTCAGCCTTCCAAGTAACTGGAACTACAGATGCCCGCCACCATGCCCAGCTAAATTTTTTGTAGAGATAAGGTCTCACCCTGTTGCCCAGACTGGTCTCAAACCCCTGGGCTCAGACAATCCTCTCATTTCAGCCTCCCAAAGTGCTGAGATTATAGGCTGAGCCACTGCACCCGGCCCATTTATTATTTTTAATTGACACTTTGCTATTGTACATATTTATGAGGCACAATTTATGTCCATGTTGTATACATAAATGGACATAAATTGTGCCTCATAAATATATGTATACCTATGTATGTATGTAACAATACACATCTATGTTGTATAATGATCCAATCAGGGTAGTTAGTGTATCTCTTACCTCATACATTTATCATTTATTTGTGGCAAAAACATTCAAAAGCCTCTCTTCTAGTTATTTTGTAATATGTAATATTTCATCATTAGCCATATTTACCCTACTATGCAATAAAACATTAGAATTTGTTCCTCCTAATTGTAATCTTGTACCCCTTGACCAGTCTCTTCCCATTCTCCCTCCCTCATGTCTCCAGTTTCTGCTAGCCATTGTTCTACTCTCCTTCTGTGATATCAACTTTCTTTTTTGAAGGTTTCACATAAAAGTAAGATTATGCAGTGTTTTTCTTTTTATGTCTGACTTATTTCACATAACATGATATCTTCCAGTTTCATCCATGTTGACACAAATCGCAGGATTTCATTCTTTTTTATGGCTGAATAGTATTCCATTGTGTATACAAGAGGTGACCCCCAAAAAACTGGAATTATTTTTTAGAGGGTGCGCCCCCTGTAGTATATTTGAAATTTGTTCTTCCAGATCAGACAATCAACCAGAGTTTTTATCTGGAAGTTTTGAGAAGGTTGTGTCACAATTTGTGAAAGAAACATCCCAAGTTGTGGCAAACAGATGACTGGTTCTCCACCATGACAATGCACCTGTCCACATCACGCTATTAAGAATGAAGTCACAACCTACAGAATGGGAGAAAATGTTTGTAAACTATATATATGGCAAGGAGTTAAGATTCAGAATATATGAGGAACTTAAGCAATTCAACAACAGCAATACAAATCACCTGATTAAAAAACAACAGCTTTTATTCTTTTGGCTTACTCAATCCTCTCACAAACCAAACCTACTTAACCTAGGTGCACTAGGACATGGGTTCAAGAGTGTGCATGGTAGTGTTCAAAACAGCCTCAAATAGAAAGCAACCCAAGTATTTCTCAACAGCAGAAAGAATAACTAGACTGTGGTATATTAATACAACTGAACACTAATCATCAATGAAAGTAAACAAACTATAACCACAAGCGATTAGATCAGTTCAAAATAAATTTCAGCAAATGAAAACTCCAGACATGAAAGTCATACTGTATGTTCTCATTTGTATACATTTCCATAAAAAGACACAATTCATCAACTGTGTATAGGAATGCATTGTTACATGGTAAAAATATGAGGAAAAACAGGGGTGCTGTTCTCATGAAGGTCAAGATCACAGTTGCCTCCAGAGAGGAGGGAGGCATTTGGGATAAATGCTAGAGCAGCTGTGATTCATTTCTTGACCTGGGTGGTGGTTAAATGGTGTTCATTTTGTAATCATTGTAAAACAATATATGAACACTTTGTCACTTTCCTGTGTGTGTATAAAATTTTCTTTTTAAAAAAGAATCAATAAACCAGGTTAGAAAGGCAACCTTGCACACTCACAGGTAGTTAAGCTTAGTTAAGACTGGGAGCCTGCAAACAGTTTTGGATCCAATATGACTCCACTGCTCATCAGCTATGTGACTTTGGGTACTTTAACTTTGCTAAGTCTCAGTTTCTTTCTCTATAAAATGGAAATAATAACAACATCTATTTCATATGCTTGTTATGAGAATTAAAATGAAATTATTTATATAATACTTATTTCAGTGCCTGACATTTGGCTCAATAAGCAATAAATATACCCAAAAGCCAAATATTCAATGACAAATAAATGTCTGCTTTGTTTATATAATTTGCCAGGTGTCTTAGTCCATTCCCGCCAATATAACAAAATGCCACAGACTGGGTTATTGATAAATGGCAAAAATTCATTCCTTATAGTTCTGGAAGTTGGAAAGTTCAAGTTCAAGGCACTAGCAGTTTCTGTGTCTGATGAAAGCTGCTCTCTGCTTCCAAGACGGTACCTTGTTGCCACATCCTCTCGTGGTGGAAGGCAAAGGGGCAAAAAAGGCCTGGCAGGTCTTTGAAACCTTTTTTATAAAGACATTAATGCCATTTATGAGGACTTCTGCTCTCATGACCTAATTACCTCCTAGAGGACCTGCCTCTTGATACCATCATGTTGGCAATTAAGTTTCAACACATGAATTTAGGGAGACACATTCAGACCAGAAGTACAGGTCAGGTGGACTTCTCTCCAGAGCAAGATGGGAGGATATAGAGAAATGGGGACAAGGCAAAGCGATCCCTAAACATTCTCTCATCTAGAGAAGCCATGCTAGCCACTCTGGGGAGCTTCTGGGATGTGTTAGGAAAGGATGAACTTGAGATATGTCCACTGTCAGGGAGTGAATATCAATGCATGTCTTCTGTCAAGAGTGTTATGGGTCCATTCAAGAAGGATCCATAACAAGTTGGAGATTTTATCTTTTTCAGAGGTGAACTTCAGATGGAGTTAAAAGAGGGGCCTTGGTGGAAACTCTGAGGAGATGTGGGAATTAATCTGGTTCACTAAGAAAATGCTTGGTGGAATACAAAAATCAAAAGTGAATTAAAAAAAAGACAGTAGAAAAAGCATCACAGAAGATGAAATGATCAGTAAACTCAAAGGGATGGACTCTTGAGAATTCAATGAAAGTTATGGACTCTTTTAATTTTAAAATAATTTTTAAACTTTAAAAAAATTTTAATTTTTAAATTAATTTTGAGTTAGAGTCCCACTTTTGTTGCCCATGCTGGAGTTCTGTGACATGCTCATGGCCACCGTGGCCTCTACCTGCCCGGCTCAGGTGATCCATCTACCTCAGCCTTCCAAGTAGCTGGAACTACAGGTGTGTGCTGCCACATCCAGCTAACTTTTTAAAATTTATTGTAGAGATGAGGTTTTGCCAAGTTGCCCAGGCAATCCTCTCTCCTCCATCTCCCAAAGTGCTGGCATTACAGGCTTGAGACACCGTGCCCAGCAAAAGTTATGGTCTCTTGTCCTAGAAAAATGTACACAAGCAAAATATACAAACTTTGCATTCAACTTCAGAGAATTCACAGCTTTTTCGAAGCCCAGTATAAACTCTCTGGCTTTTTTAGGCCTTCTGAATAGAGGATTCCCTAGAAGGAGGCAACAAAGAGCCAGGAAGACACAGCAACCATCCAGGATGGAAGGTTTAGGAATGGGAATGGCTACTGATAAGATCAGAACTCTGTCTGATAGACCATGGGAAATGGTAATGAATACATGCTAAACTCTATATGAAAATTTTAAATGTATTTGTATAGTTTCTTAAAACTATCATGTGGTAATCTATCTTAAAAAAATAGTGTGTTGAATGTGATCAATTGCAAGTCAGATAACATGACGTATAGATATATGGTATTGAAATGTTCATTACTGGCAGCATTTACCAAATATCCTTATGCTGATGGATGTGGTTTCTTAGACAATTGCTGGTGCATGTTTTTTTGTTTGTTTGATTTGGGTTTTTTTTTTGTTTTTAGTCAGGGTCTCACTTTGTCATGCAGGCTGGAGTTGTAGTGGCACAATCATGGCTCACTACAGACTCAATTTTCTAGGCTCAGGTAGTCCTTCTGCCTCAGCCTCCTGAGTACAGGTGGGAATACAGGTGCGAGCCTCCATGCCCAGTCAATTTTTAAATTTTTTTTGTAGAGATGAGGTCTCACTATATTGCCCAAGCTGATCCTGTACTCCTGGACTCAAGCAATCCTCCTGCCTTGGTCTCCCAAAGTGCTGGGATTACAGGTGGGAGCCACCGCACCTGGCCTGGTTCATGTATTTTTTGGTTAGAATATCAATATAAGTTTGTGATATCAATGTTAGTTGTATTATCAATATAATGCTATAGACACTCATTCTTCATGGTTCTGAGACTGGAAGAATGAATTCATCTGGAAGGTCAATTTTTAGAGTCTACTTTAGTCACACAATCGAGGTGTCCCATGAGCTTCTGCTGGTGTTCTTCTTCAGCACACCAGTTCTGATTATTGGTAGTGCTGGGTGGGGTGGACACTACAATGCACCACCCAGATACCCATCTGGAATGAAGGGCTTGTGCCCAGCTGTCGGGCAACCTGGAAGGACCATTTTAGGTCCAGAGCCTCTCTTGGGGCCTGCTGAGCCCATTGTCAGGCCCGTGTCATAGCTCAGGGTCTCCCTCTGCTGGATCCTGTGTCCTTCCCCTCTTCCACAAGTGACATCAGGCTTTCCTGTTCCAGTTCTTATGGCTAATACGAATTATTTCTTTCTATTTTAAAGCTACAAAGGACCCTTGAAACCTTTGCAGGATTTTGTTTATCAGATCAAATAAAATCCAAACAGCACTACCTAATAACCATCCTAGCATCTGTCTCCCTGAGAACGGACCCTGTGTTGCTGAATTTGAGTTGTGTGCTCAGAAAGCCTCTAGTGGGTTCCAGCAACCCAGTTATTAGGTGACAGTTTCTAATACAACTGCTGCAGGGTAGCCGTGGTCTCATATCCCCATCAGGCAGAGGTGCCTCTGTCACCCCTTCTCTCAGCCCCACTCCTCTTTAGAGACCAAGCTCCAGCCAGCAAGACTAATTCCAGACTCCACCTACAGATGGAAGTGAGGGCCCTCAGACACTGCCTGGCTTGGGTAGGACCAATCTGGGAACTGTTCAGGCTGAGTCTGAGTGGGGATAACCTGTCTTCACAGATGTTTGGGCTTGGAGTGCAGACACTGAAAGTGAAATTTGGCCAGGTATGGTGGCTAATGCCTGTAATCCCAGCACTTTGGGAGGCTGAGGTGAGAGAATTGCATGAGCCTAGGAGTTCAAGACCTGGTTGGGCAACACAGTGAGACCTTGTCTCTACAAAAAAAAAAAAAAAAAATTAGCTGGGTGAGGTGGCATGTACTTGTAGTCTCAGCTACTCAAGAGGCTGAGGCAGAAGGATCTCCAAACCCAGGAGCCCAAGGTTGTAGTGAGTCACGATCATGCCACTACATTCCAGAAAAACCATGACTCAAAAAAAAAAAAAAAAAGTGAAACGTGGTTCTTTGATCCCAAGCAGTGCTTCTCAATATCTTCTCATTGTTGATCCCCTAAGGAGTCTTTTTAATCATTTTTTTTCTTTCCCCCACCACAACTCTTTTAAGGAGGGAAGTTTAAAAATCAACTGTAGGCAGGCTCGGTGGCTCAGTCTGTAATTCCGCACCTTTGGGAGGCTGAGGTGAGTGGATTGCCTGAGTCCGTGGGTTCGAGACCCGCCTGGGCAGCGAGACCTCATCTCTACAATAAATCAAAAAATCAGCGGGGCATGGTAGTGCATGCCTGTAATTCCGGCTACTTGGAAGGCTGAGGCGAAAGGATCACTGGAGCCCAGCAGGTCGAGGCTGTGGTGGCCGGGAGCAGCCACTGCACTTCAGTCTGGGCGACAGAGTGAGACTCCAACTCAAAAAAAAAACAACAACAAACAACTGTATTGAGAGAGAATTCACACATCATACAATCTACCCATTTAAAGTGTACACATCAATGGCTTTTAGTATATTCAGAGTTGTGCAACCAATATCACAATCAATTTTAGAACATTTTCATCATCCCCCAAATAAACCTTGAATCCATTAGTAATCACCACCAGCCCTAGATAATCACTAATCTACTTTCTCTTTTATAAATTTACCTGTTCTGAAGATTTCACATAAAAGGAATCATATAATACATGACAGTCATTAAATGTTAATACCACCGATATACTATACATTTGTTTACGTGCTGCACGAATATCTGTATTTTATTCATAAAGAGAGTGAGACTTTTTTGCACTCCCCCACCCCAGAATCAGTTTTTACGCTTCCATTGAGAATGCATGATACAAGGTGACATGCAGTTTCTCCACAGAATTTTCCTAACCAGCTGCATATGACAGAATCATGAGTCATTCACTGACAATATAAGATTATCAGAATGAGGTCTTTGTGTAACTAGTTTTAATTACTACCACCACCCCCCAAAACAGGCTACAGGTGAAATCTTCATGAGCTTACATAAGAGTGAATGCAATTCTCCAGACTGAGCCCAACTACAGCTTTAGAAATGCAAAGATCTGATTCTAAGAAGTTTTTACAGTTTGATCTAACAATCAGGTGCTTCCCTTGTGATCAGTCAGATATGACAGAGAGCTGGGAGAAGGAGTTTTATTCTGATACCAGGGAATCAGAGAAAGTAGGCTGTGTATTCATCAAGAACCTTCATTTAAGCAAAGTTTTCATAAAGTATTTATGGCAAAGCAGGCAGTATCTTATGTATCTCAATTATTGATTAATAATGACTCCATGTCTTGTGACCAGTACTTAGGTTCTTTATTTCTAATCTCTGTTTAGACTCCAAGCAATTGATGACATAAACCAGTGTTCAGATTATATCAATCCTGCCATTCTTCTGAGTTACAATACGTTGAACAATTCAATCAATTTCTGCCTACTTTCCAATTGGCTGCAGTTTTTTCCCCACTTATTCTGGGAGCTCTGGTTCACATGATTTAGTTAAACATTATATATACAATTAATACAAAGATATGAAAGAAAGTAGTTGTCATCTCAAGACTAAGGGAACAGATACATTCTTGGGTTTTAAGGGAGTTTCAGCAGAACCCATTTCTTTTTTTTTTTTCCTCTTTTAATTTTTTTATTTTAAAGATGGAGGGTACAATTCAGGGTTAGATATACAAATGTTCATTATACAGGTACCCTTGTTGATGAGGTGTGCCCTCCCTCCCCTGGCAGATTCCCACTACTGTCAATCTTGCCTTCCTGCCTCCCACCAGCAGTTTCCTGCTACTGCCAATCCTTTTCTTATAGTATTATGATAATTGTTCAATGTCCACTTATGAGTGAGAACATGTGATACTCAGTTCTTGGTTTCTGTGATACATCACTCAGTATTATAGACTCTAAGCCCATCCAGCTTGCCGTGAGGTTCATGATATTGTCCTTTTTTATGGCTGCGTAATATTCCATTGTGTATATGTACCACATTTAAAAAAAATCCAATCCTTGTTTGATGGGCAGCATGGTTGGTTCCATGTTCTTGCTCCTGTGAACAATGCTGCGATAAACATACATGTGCAGGTATTTTTTTCATAGAGTGATTTGAGCTCTTCCAGGTATATTCCCAGTAGGGGAATTGCAGGGTTGTATGGAAAGTCAATTTTTAGATCTTTCAGGAATCGCCACACTGTTTTCCACAGAGGCTGTACTAATTTACACTCCCCCCATCAGTGTAGAAGTATTCCCTTTTCACCACATCCCCTCTAGCATCTGTTGTTTTTTGGGTTATTGATGATGGCCATCCTGATTGGAATTAGGTGGTATCTCAGTGTGGTTTTAATTTGCATTTCTTTGATGACTAGTGAGGCTGAGTATTTTTTCATGTATCTGTTGGCTGTTCTTGTCTTCTTTTGAGACGTGTCTATTCATATCTTTTGCCCACTTTGTAATGGGGCTGTTTTTTTTCTTTTTGGCATGTTTGAGTTCCTTGTAGATCCTAGATGTTAGGCCTTTGTCAGACATATAGCTGGCAAATATTTTTTCCTGGTCTCTGGGGTGTCTTCCTGCTCTCTTGATGGTTTCTTTGGGTTTGAAGAAGCTTGTCAGTTTGATGAGGACCCACTTGTCTATCTTATCTCTTAAGGCATGGGCACTTGGGCTTTTGATCAGGAATTGACTGCCAGTTCCAATTTCCATAAGGGTGTCTCCTACATTTTCTAAGGCTCTTATAGTTTGAGGCTTTATGTTTAGGTCTTTGATCCATTTAGCATTGACTTTTGTGTATGGTGATAGGTAGTGGTTTTGTTTTAATCTTCTGCATGTGGTCAGCCAGTTTTCCCAGCACCATTTACTGAATAGATTCTTCTCTCCCTGGTGGTTGGTGGTGGAGGCTTTATTGGAGTTGATTGAGAAATTGGGGTTTTGCTTCTGGAATCTCCATCCTTTTCAATTGGTTGTATACCTGTTCTTATACCAATACCAGGATGTTTTGATTATTGTAAATATGTTTTGATTATTTAAAGTCCGGGAGTGTGATACCTCCCGCTTTTCTTTTTTTTTGCTGAGGATTGTTTTGGCTATTCATGGTCGTTTATGTTTCCATATGAATTTCTATATTGTTGTTTCCAGGTCTGAGAAGAATGCTGCTGGTAATTTAATGGGTATTGCGCTAAATCTGTAGATTGCTTTGGGTAGGACGGACATCTTAACAATGTTGATTCTTCCAATTCCTGAGCATGGAATACTTTTCCATTTGTTTGCATCATCTTTGATTTACTTGAGCAGTGTTTTGTAGTTTACATTGTAAAGGTCTTTGATGTCTCTGGTTAGAAAGATGCCAAGGTATTTATTTTTTTTCTGGCTAATGTGCACAGGATTGTGCTTTTTATTTGGGTTTCTGTTTATTGTTGGTGTATAGAAATGCAACTGTCTTTTGCACATTGATTTTATACCCTGAGACTTGGCCAAAGTCCTTTATCAGTGCAAGGAGGTTTTTGAAAGATTCTCTTGAGTTTTCAAGGAATAGCATCATGTCATCTGTAAAAAAGGGATGACTTGACTTCCTTTTTTCCTATTTTGATACCCCCAATTTCCTTATCTTGTCTGATTGCTTTAGCTAGGACTTCCAAAACTGTGTTGAAAAGGAGGGGTGAGAGTGGGCATCCTTGTCTTGTTCCAGTTTTTAGGGAAAATGGTTCCAATTTCTGTCTGTTTAGCAGTATGCTGGCGTGGGTTTCTTGTAGATGACGCTTACTATTTTGAGGTATGTCCCATCTATGCCTAGATGTTTAAGGATTTTTATTAAGAAGGGTGCTGGATTTTATCAAAAGCTTTTTCTGCATCTAATGATATAATCATGTGGTTTTTGTTTTTACATCTGTTGATGTATTTAATTACATTTATGGTCTTACAAATATTGAATCAGCCCTGCATGCTAGGGATGAAGCCTACTTGGTCATAGTGGATGATTTTTGAGATGTATTGTTGAATCTGGTTTGCTAGGATCTTACTGAGAATTTTAGCATCTATGTTTATCAAGGAGATTGGCCTGTAGCTCTCTTTCTCTGTTGAATCTTTACCTGGTTTGGGTATCAATGTGATGCTGGCTTCATAAAAAAATTTGGGGAGAGTGCCATCTTTCTCAATTGCCTGGAGTACTTTCAATAGAATTGGTATCAGTTCCTCCTTGTATGTTTTGTAGAATTCTGCTGGAAATCCATCTGGTCTGGGGCTTCTTTTTGAAGGTGGCTTTCTCATGACATAGTCAATTTCCTGGATTGTTATTGGTCTATTCAGGGTCTCGATTTCTTCTTGTTTCAACTTGGGGAGGTTGCATGATGTCAAAGTCCTCCATTTCCATTAGGTTTTCAAGTTTGTTTCCATACAAGTGTTCATAGTAGTCTCTGATAATCTTTTGTATTTCTTTGGGGTCAGTTGTGACTTCATCATTTGCACTTCTGATTGTGTTTATTTGGGCTTTTTCTCTCTTTTTCTTGGTCAGTCTAGTTAGGGGACCATCAATCTTGTTTATCCTTTCAAAGAACCTGCTTTTTGTTTCATTGATTTTTTTGTATTATCTTTTTTGTCTTCTATGTCCTGAATTTGGGCTTTTATTTTGGTGATTTGGAGTCTTTTGCTAAAGTTAAGATTTTGGTGGTCTTGCTTTTCCAGCTTCCTTAGGGATTTCTTAGGCTGTTAACTTGTGATCTTTCCATTTTCTTCATGTGTGTTCATAGAGATATGAATTTCCCTCTTGGTACTATTTTCATGGCATCCCAGAGGTTTTGGTAAGGTGTTTCTTCGTTTTCATTTGTTTCCAGCTATCTTTTAATCTCTGTTTTGATTTCCATGTTGACCCAGGAGTTGCTTAGCATCATGCTGTTTAGTGTCCATGTCTTTGTGGAGAACCCATTTCTTATCTACGTCTGACAGAGGCTTCTCCAGGGATGTGCAGTTTCTTCATCTCTTGCTTAACAGGGGGACTCAGTGCAGATGGTTGTGCTCCCTCCAGTATCAGCAACAGTTACTAGATCCAAGGGCAGTGAAGGGGGAAAAGAAAAAAATGTGCACTTTTAAATTAAGCAACTTCTACATTTAGCCCAACTCAGCTACAAAGAAAATTCCCCAGTACAGGTTTCTATGTCTTTTTAAAATGATTGTTCTAATATAACCAAAATGACTTCTTTTTAGCTTGTAACAAAATAGCCATCTGAACTCTGTCTTTAACCTACATCTACCTTTGCATGGACACGCTGAAGCCTCAGACATCCTGCCTACTTTCCCAGTAGAGCACCTGGGGATGCCATTGGTGGGATCAGATCTGGAACCCAAACTCCTCCTGGACACTGGAAACAGGTTGGGAGAGCATAAAGATATTGAAAGAACAAGATGGCATAGCATATGAAGTGCTTGAAATTCTTGTAAAATAAGTGTCATCTGAGGTTTTAAAAATATTTTTATTCCTTATTTGAATAAGTGTCAACATCCAGTGGATCTCCCTTTTGTAGATGATTTTTCTCCCATATGTGTTTTTCTCCTTAACAATTGGTAATTTCCACAGGGCTCACAGTATCATAAAGAAATCAACATTTCTCCTGCCTACCTTTGATTAATATAAATTTAATTATAACAATCATCTCAGGAGTCTTTATTTATTGATCCAGACATTCCAGGATAGTTGGCTCTATCCTGATAAACTGGGGGTGGCTCTTTACAAGTGACTCATTCAAGGACTGATAATTAGGGAAGAAAACTTGCTCTAGGGATGAGGCTGACATCAGCCAGGAGTCCAAAGTTCCATTTCCTAGTGAATCAACATGGGTACATGCTTTCCTTCCTTTTAAGCTATGGTTCTTAACCCTGGCTATACATTGGAATCACCCGGGGAGCTTTAAAAATGCTGATGCCTGGGTCCCATTCCCAGAGATTCTGATTTAATTGACTAAAGTTGTGACCTAGGCATTAGCGTTTTAACCCAATGACATGAATATCTCTGGGTCTGGGTTCTAGGCATTAGGGCTTTTTACATCTCTCTAGGTATTCCAGTGTGCAATCAAAGCTGAGAACCAGTGCCCAACACCTAGTTTCTCTTTGAGCACCCAAGTAAAAGTTCATTCAATAGGGCAGGTACTTAATAGTCTTTTACTTATGGGTGAATAAAGTGTGCAGATAAAAACACTGGACAGAGAGCTGGAAAGCTTGGGTTTTACCTCCAATCCTGCTGCTAACTAGCTGTCCATGTCATTTCCCCTTCTTGGGCTCTAATTTACTTTTCCACAAAAAGAGGAAAATGGGGCTGGTGATGTCTTTTTCCTGTTCCAACTTCCTATGGTTTATACTAATTGTTTCTTTCTATTTTAAAGCTACAAAGGGCTCTTGAAACCTTTGCAAGATTTAGCATAACAGATCAAATACAAGGGGGACCCCAAAAGCCAATATTTATTTATAAAAAATTGTATATTTATCCTTACAAGTTGAAACTTCAGTCACCTTCCAGATATTCTCCATTTGATGCAATACACCTACCAAGATGCTTTTTCCACTGCTCAAGACAGTTTTTGAACTCATCAATTTTGATACCTTTTAGTGCTTCTGCCATTTTTTGTTTTATCTTTTCCACATTGGCAAAATGTTTCCCTTTGAGGACTTTTTTTTTAATCGGGGAAACAAACAAACAAAAAAATCGCTCGGGGCAAGATCAGGTGAATAGGGAGGGTAAGTCATGGGGGTAACACCGTTTTGGGTCAAAACCTGCTGAAAATTCAATGCAGTATGGGCAGGTGCTTTATCATGGTGGAAAAATCAGTCCCTATTTGCCATTACTGGGGATGTTTCTTTCGCAAATCGTGATACAACCTTCTCAAAACTTCCAGATAAAAGCTTTGGTTGACCATTTGGTTGACCTAGTGGGGAATTCTGTTCTACAAGGGGTCTGCCCTCCAAAAGATAATTCCAGTTTTTTGGGGGTCCCCCCTCATACAATGGAACAACAATGCTATAATTTTTCTTTGGCCAATTATTTTCACTAAACAACTCTACAGGGCAAATATTTATCAGTCAATTACTACGTGCTGGCTATTGAATGAACTAGTGCCATTTCTTCCCTTATGGAACTTAGAGTCTGTAGAAGAGAAGGCAATAGGGAACAAGTAAACAGACAAAGGGAAATATTTGCAATCAGTGACAGATGCCATAAAATAAAAGTAAACAGACAAATCCAGCAGGAGTTCACAGAGAATTGAGGGAGAGGGAGACAGCCCTTTGATAGGGTGGAATTGAAGACATCTCCATGGGGGTGATAGTTAAGCAGAAACCCTATCGGGGAGTTAATGCACCAAAATTCAACAAATATCCACTGAGTTCTTCCTATGTGCCAGGCATGCTCTTGGTGTTGGAAATAAGGCAGTGAAGAAAAAGTCCTGGGCTCAAGGTCTCAAGGGCCTTACATTCTGGGAGCAAATGGGAGGCAAAGATAGCGTGCGTGCGTGCGTGCGTGCGTGTGTGTGTGTGTGTTAGGAGGATGAGGGCATACTCAGGCCTAGGAGCCAGCTGGTGGTGCAGAGGGCTGCCGTGTCTTTCAGAAGCTGAAGGCAGGTCCACATGGCTGGAGTGCTCAGAAGGTAGTGAGATTTTGCTAGAAAGGGGGACAAGCTCCAAGTCATAAGAGGTTTCATAGGCCATGAAAGGAGTTATGCAGAGTTAAGTGACTCTGGTCAACGGAAAACATACAGCATGAATTTGAACTGAGTCAGTTCTTCTAGGTTTAACACTGCTGTGCTGGGTCAGCCACTGTGCTGATGAGGTATGCTACATTCACACTTCAGTCAGCTGGATCTTGCATCTGGAAGCACAAGAACTTCTGTAATGTCTGCTGTGTTGTTTACCCACAGGGCTGCTGTGACACCATGGCTTGACAGGGTCTTGGCAGTGGTGGGTTTGTGTGCATCCCTGGGAGAGAGGATGGAGCTATAGCCTATCTGAATCCTTAAAGGCCAAAAATCCAGAACGTGTAAAAGAAGAGATCCATCAAAGGATTTGAATCAGCAGGGGTCTAAAGTAGCAGCAATAGCTGTATGTGGTCATGTATTCATTTGTTCCACAATGAACATTTATGGAAAGGTCACAGCCACAGGAATTTCCCCAGAGAAGAGAGACACTTTGCCTGTTACAATACCATGTAACAAGTGCTGCAGAGAGCTGCAGTCTGGATGCTACAGGGGCATGTAGGAGAGCTATCTAACAGCGGTGATGGGAGGGTCTGGGAAGAATTCCAACTCAACAGACTTGAGCCCCAACTATGTTTTGAAGGATGTCTAGGAGTTGGCCACGTAAAGAAAGGGAAGAGCATGCCCTCTCCAAAGGCAGAGGGATCAAGAGGATCAAGATGAGCAAGACCAAAGTGCACTGCTAGGGACTAAAGATAGGAGTGTCCAGAGATGAGGCTGGAGAGGAAAACAGAGGCCGGATCATTAAGGGCATTGTAAGTCCTTCCCAGGAGTTTGCATTTTATCCTGAGGATGGAGACAAAACTGGCCCACATTTTTAATCAAGGGGGTGACCCACTATCACTTCAATAGTGACTGGCTGGGTGCAGTGGTTCATCCCTAATCTCAGCACTTTGGGAAGCCAAGGCAAGAGAACTGCTTGAGCTCAGGAGTTTGAGACCAGCCTGAGCAACATAGCCAGACCTCATCTCTACAAAAAGTCAAAAAATTAGCTGGGCGAGGGCCTGTAGTCCCAGCTCCTTAGGAGGCTGAGGTGAAAGGATCACCTGAGCCCAGAAGGTCAAAGCTGCAGCGAGTCATGATTGTGCTACTCCCCTCTGGCCTGGGCAACAGAGTAAGACTCTGACTCAAAAACAAGCAAATAACTTCAGTGGTAAATAATAGTTCACATGTATTGATTTTTTTACACTACCAAACTCTCTTTTGAGAATTGTCTTGTATAGTGACTCACTTCATCTTTTAAAGCATCTTCTGAGATGAGAACTATCACTGCACCATTTTGTAAAAAGGAAGCAAAGGCAGAGTTAATGCAGGAACATTTCCCAGAGAACATTCCCACTAACCACTAGTCATAAACAAACCAGGATCCCAAGCCAGACTACTGGTGTCTTAATCACTCTGAGACCTGCCAGACTCCTAGCCACCGGAAGTGTGGACCCTGGGTCCTGCGTCATCATCCTCACCTAGGAGCTTATCAGAGCCTCACCCTAAACCTACCGCATCAGAATCTGATTTTCACAAGATTCTCCACGTGATTGGCATGTACATTCATGACCAAGAAGCACAGACTTGCCCCACATGAGTGAACTAGGCTGGTGGTGATGAACTGGAGACCACCCACCCTGCCTACAAAAGGATACTGATGAGGGTCCAGCTGCCCAGTGAATGCTAGGTGTGCTGGCATGCCCACCCTTACTGTAGTTTCCTTCTTTATTTTGTTTGCTTGTTTTTGTTTTGAGTCAGATTCTCACTCTATTGTCTAGGCTGGATTGCAGTGACACACTTATGGCCACTGCAGCCTCAACCTCCTGGGTTAAGGTGATTCTTCTACCTCAGCCTTCCAAGTAGCCAGTACTATAGGCGCATGCCACCACACCCGGCTAATTTTTTTGATTTGTTGAGATGACATCTCACCATGTTGCCCAGGCTGGTCTCCAAACCTTGGACTCAGGCAATCCTCTCATCTCCGCCTCCCAAAGTGTTGGGATTACAGGCGTGAGCCACCATACCTGGCCCCTTCTTTATGTTTTGATAGCAGTAAAGAAATAAAAATTTTATTTTTGAGTTGAAGTCTAACTCTGTTCCCCAGGCTGGAATGCAGTGGCACCATCATGGCTTACCACAGCCTCCCAAGTAGCTAGGACTACAAGCACACACCACTACACTTGGGCAGAATTGGCAGTTTTAAAAACTTTAGATGAAATGTAGGTGGAGGGACTTCTTTGGCCCCTCACTCCTAGAACTGTTCCCTATCATGACCCTCAAATCTTTATTGCTTTATTCTTGAAAATGACCCAAGGGAACAGAAGCTTATCCCTTATTCCCAGATCTTTATCTAAGATGTGAACCAGAGATTTGAAAGCAGTGGCTTCCAGGCCAAATTCTACTTACAAACATCTTTTGTTGCCAACACAGTGATGTTCAGGACAATGTTTTTTGTTTTGTTTTTAAATCTGACTGGGCATGGTGGCTCATCCATGTAATCCCAGCACTTTGAGAGGCTGAGGCAGGAGTACTGCTTCAACCTAGGAGTTCAAGGCTGCAGTGAGCTATGTTTGTGCCACTTCACTGCAGCCTGGATGACAGAGCAAGACCTCATCTCTAAACAAACACCCCAATTATTCTAGGTGGCCCACACATGGTCTATTCAAATTTTCCAGGAGAATACATTGGGGTTTAGGACCAAAGCCATAGCTGTATGTCTAAGATTTCACAGTGGTAGAAGACAACTTGTCAAGAATTTGCCGGCTCTGGGTCTTGGCCCTCTGCCTATGTCTTTCTAGAGAGTGAGCAGCAGACAAATGGGATGGACAACACTTTTCCAAGCTTTCCTTGGTATAATTGTAAAGTGTGATATCCTTGTAAGGTGTGATATAGAAATACATGTCTTTAGTGAGTTTATTCTCAAACTGCCAAGAGACTCAAAGCAAGAAGTATACGAGAGGGAACCCAAAGAAAACTGAAATTATCTTTTGGAGGGTGGGCTCCTTGTAGTATTCTTGGAATTTATTCCTCCAGATCAGCTGGTCAACCAAAGTGTTTATCTGGAAGTTTTGAGAAGTTTGTGCCATGATTTACAGAAGAAACGTCCCCAGCTGTGGCAAACAAGTGACTGGTTCTTCCACAGTGACAACACATCTGCCTATGCTGCGCTGAGTGTTCAGCAGTTTTTGACCAAAAAAAGGCATGACCTCCATGCCCTACCCTCCCTATTCACCCGATCTTGCCCTCAGTGACTTTTTTTTTGTTTCCTCTGATGAAAAAAGTCCTCAAAGGGAAATATTTTGCTGATGTGGACAAGGTGAAACAAAAACAGCAGGAGCACTAAAAGGCATCAAAATTGATGAGTTCAAAACTGTTTTGAGCAGTAGAAAAGGCATTTTGAGAGGTGTGTTGCATCAGATGGAGAGTACTTTGAAGGTGACTGAAATTTAAATAAATAAGTTCCGCTTGTCTTTGGGTCCGTTTTTGTAGACTTCATTCTGCAGACTTGTAGATAGCCACTAGACATTCAAGTGAGAGAATAGAAAGAATGTATATTTCAGAAACATCACTCCAGTAGGGATATGAAGAAAGAAGTGGAAAGGGTAGACCCTGCAGATCAAGAAGAAGGATATTTTAGTGATCCAAAGGAGAGATTACGAGGTCATGAGCAAAGGCACTGCCATGCTTTTCCAGAGAGGAAAGATGGCTTTTCTTTGCTTCAAACACTGCTTGTGTGCATCTGACTAGTTCACAGCTTCCCCGAGATCCAGCTCTTATCCCAGATGCCTCCGTATTTCACTCTGTACATGTACACGTAAAGTAGTCATTTCATGTTCAATGTGTTCAAGACTCTCCCTCTTGTCCTTCATTGCCTGTCTTGGGGGATGCTGTCCACTCTTTGTCCACACCAATATCAGGGGTCATCCTGGTTGTCCTTGCTCAGTCCCACAGGTACTCAGTTACCATGTCCTTTGCATTCCCATTCTCTCACGGCCACCATGCCCACCCCATTTTAGCACTGTTTTCCCAAGTCAGGCCCACATTCTTTCATGTAGACTATGGACAGCCGTGTCTCTAGTCTCTCATACCCTTCATCCATTCTTGATGTAACTGCTAGATTGGACTCAAAAACAAAACTCCGACCTCATTATTACTTTAAGTAAAATTCTCCAGTGGTTGCCCTATTGCTTACAAGATGAAGCCCAAATTACTCATTTTGGAAGAATATAAGGCCTCCAGTTCCTGGATTTCTATTTACTTCTGGCTATATCTTACCCTTGTCATCCTTGTTACCCCATTACCCTTACCCCTTCTATGGGTTGAATATGTCCACAGAAAAGCATGTGTTGAAAACTAAATTCTTAGTGCAATAGTGTTGGGAGGTGGGGCTAAGTGAGAGGTGATTAGGCCATGAGAATGGTAAGAGTGAATTATTGGTATTATTTCCGGAGTGGATTTGTTATCTCAGGAGTGGATTCTTTATAAAAGGACAAGCTCAGGGCTCTCTCTCTCCCTCCCTTTCTCTCCTCCCCTCCTCTCTCTCCCTCCCACTCTTTCTCTCCCTTCCTCCCTCTCTCCCCCCACTTCTCCCAACTCTCTCGCTCTCTCATTCACTCTCTCCCTCTCTCCTTCTCTCTCCCTTTTCTCTTCCTTGCTCTCTCTCCTTTTCTCTCTCCCTCACTCATTCACTCTTTCCCTCTCTTCCTCCCACTCTTTCACTCTCTCTTAACTCTGTCTCACTCTCTCCCTCCTTCTCTGTGTCTCTTTTTTCTCCCTCCCTCTCTCCCCTTCTCTCTCTCTCCTTCACTGTCCCTCTATCTCTCCCCCCTTGCTCTCCCTTTCTGTCTCTCTCCTGCTCTCCCTCACTCTCCTTCCCTCTTCTCCCTCACTCTTCCCACACCCTCCCTCATTCATGCTCTCTCACCCCCCACCTGACCTTTTCTTGTCCTTCTGCCTTCCCCCATGAGATGAAGCTGCAAGAAGGCTCTTGTCAGAGGCTGAACTTTTGATCTTGGACTTCTAGCCTCCAGAAACACTGTAACTTTCTATTCTTTATAAATTACCCAGTCTCAGGTATTCTGTTTTAGTAGCACAAAATGGACAAAGACACCTCCAATTTCCAGAGAGAGAGAAATGCTTGCAAAACTTTTACTACACTGAGGTGCATCTTTCTCCTCCCTCCCCCCCCAACTCTGTATCTGGGAAACATCTCTTCACCTTTCATGTCTGTTCAGATGTCATCTCCTATATGAAGTCTTTGCCAAAACTCCATCTTGCTGTCCCCCATTACTTCCTATTTTAATGCCTAAAGTGTAGCAACTGTAGAGTAACAAAGTTCATAATATCTATTAAACAAATTAGCGTGTCCCTGCTTCATTAGTAGAAAAGTTTTTTTTTGTTTTGTTAGGTTACATTACTGTGTGGGAGAGCTTTTTTCTTCCTGGTGAGTTTCCAAGACCAACTCTTCACAAAGCTTCCAAAGAAGTTCCAGTTCTGTATGGTTTGTTGCTTATGAGATATTCCCATGGGAAAAATAAACCAGAGGCAGGGAAAGTAATCAGGACTCTATTACAATAATCTCAGTGAGAGGTAGTGAGGATGGAAACTAGGGATGAATTTGGAGCTTTCTGAGACATGAGTCACCTCATAGTCAGATGGGGGAGAGCCTGGCCAGGGCTCCAGAGGCTTGCAGTGTGGGCTGACACCTGCTTTTCCGGTGGCTGAAGTTGACACAGCAAGTGCTCACAGGATGGATGAAGGCCAGACACCGTTAGGGTCCCATTCTTTTTTTCTCTCCTTTTCTTCTCAAAGTCTGATATGCAGATGTGTAGGAGATTGGCAGATTTGGGAAACAGAAAGGAAAATCCCAGTTTCTCTGTTGTTTTTTCTTTCAAGCCCTGGGTCCAATCTTTGGCCTTAGGCTTTCCAGATAGATAAAGTTGAGACTGCCAACCACCCCTAGTAACACACGGCACTACATCAAATCATTTTCCTTTTGCTTTTTCTTTGCAATTTTACAATTGATGGCTTTGGGAAGATTGGCACACCAGACATCTGAGCCCACCTCAATTTATTACCAGATGTAGATTCTCTTGGAGTGTGCTCTGGGATGGAGTCCTATGTGTGATCTTTCGGGGCCTGATACAGGTGGTCTCAAGGCTCTGCCTAGTAGGCCTCATGGGAGAAGTTGCTCTCTGCATATCAGATGTGTTACATGACCAGTGCATGGTGATTTTCTAGAGGGAGTTGCAGTCAAGGACTCAGGCCCTGGGGCCAGCAATGCTAATGGGCACACCCACATCTCTGGCCCAGGCATCTCCGTTCAGGGCCTTTCCTGAGACTCTTCCCAGGCACCTCTGTGGAGACCTTGTTGGGGGACTTGGCTGAGGCAATCTTCTCCACCTTGACTGTAAACCTTTTCACTCCTGGCCTTTTCCACTCTTTCTTCACATGGCCCACCTTTTGTTCAGGGCTCCTTGGTAGTGGGATGATTTCCCCCATCTGGGCTTACCCTGGACCCTCGCCCAGTGCTGACTCACTGGGAGAAGACACCAGAGACCATTGACTTCCTCTTCTGCCTCCTGCATTTGACATCCCAGCAAACAGGTAAAGAGATTTGATTGTTACTTTCAGGTTGGTTTGTTGTTCTAACTGACCACCTCAACACCTGGTCGCATGGCTCACACCTGAATGGTTTTTCTGTCTTTTAAGTAGGAAGAAGAATATTCCACTCCAACCACCTTCTATCAAGGGCTCAGGGCTCTTGAAAAGGGAGCTTTTATTAGATATGCCATATCTTCTACTTTTTCTTTTCTAGCAAGATTTAAATATTTTAAGAGAAGGAGAATGGATAGTTCAGATGGACACTAGACTACATTTGATAGTATATTGAAGTCTCTAAAACAGAACAAATATTTTTGCTTGGCACATGAAATACTGTGACTAACTTTGGCCAGACAGAGCATGATGAGGAACTAGCTATCCAGAGACCAAATTTGTGACACTAAGCACAGACTCACTTAACAGTTTTAGATACAGATGAGCTCTTTACCCCTGATGATTTATTTTCTTGGAAGACATTACACGTGCATCTTCTTTCAGAAAACCTAATGAATTTTATAGTCGCTCTTCCCTCTGACGTCACAAGTATTGAGCCCCCATACGGATTGGTAAAGAACTCGCAGAGGGGAGGATTGTGGTGTGGAGGATGCCAGACAGCATTCCTCTGCTGGCCATTTTCCACTTTGGCACACACCCAGCAGCTAATTAAAGTACTTGTATCTGTGGGCCTGGAGGGGGCGGGAAGAAGGCTTCCCTTACCCCTCCAAGGTAAATGGATCTATTCATCTTGATTGGAGTCCCTGCATTAGTTTATTCCACCATCACCTCTTGCCTGGATTATTAGAAACCATTGCTTCATATGCATCCAATCCATGTTCCACATTGACACCAAGTTCTCATTCTCCAGTGCAAGACTCCATGGACCAGCCAGTGCCCTCAGGATGAAGTCAAGCTTCCTAAGTGAATATGATCCACCACAAACTGGGCCCATGCGTCCCTTCCAGGCTTGTCTTCCAGCACCGTCACACTGTGTGCTCAAGGTACAATATACTTGCTCCTCTTTGCACAAAATCACTCCCATATCTGTGACTCTCCACCACCAGCAGAGCATAGTGTTGTTCCCTTTCTTTGAGCAGGAAAGTCATACTCAACTTTCAACCCCTAATTCAAATTTCAGTTGTTGTGTTCAACATGTGAAAGGCTAAACAGCAGACCGGGAAAGAGTAAGGGTTCTGGAGACTTGGGATCCCCATTATCACGTTTGTAACCTTGCGTGACTTGTTTAACTTCCCTAAGCTTCTGTTTGCTCATTTGCCATGTGGCGATTTCATAGTAACCACCGCATCAGGTTGCTGGGAGGATCAAATGTGACAATCTCTCTGAAGTGCTTAGGACTGCAGCTGGCATATTGTTAGTACTTAATATGTAAATGTTAACTGTTATTCTGTTTTTGCTGACATTTTCTCCATTGCAGTTTTATCTTAATTTTTTTCTATTTTAGCATAATTGACTTTTTAAAATGTAATTTTCCTTCCTTCCTCCTTTGCTTTCTTCCCTTCCTCCCAGCCTATTCCTTCTTTCCTTCCTTCCCTTCCTCCCAGCCCCTTCCTTCTTTCCTTCCTTCCTTCCCTCCCTTCCTTTCCTTCCTTCTTTCGAGACAAGATCTGGCTGTGGTAGCTATTCACAGGTGTGATCGCACTACTGATCAGCATGGGAATTGGACCTGCTCTGTTTCTGACCTGGGCTAGTTTACCTCTCCTCAGGCAACCTGGTGGTCCCCTGCACTAGAGAGGTTACCATATTGATGCTGAATGTAGTGTGAATGCTGGCTTGGCATAGTATACTGTAGCCCAGCTGGGACTACAGGTGAGCGCCACTGTGCCCAGGTTAACTGACTTTTACACCTAGAATTATATGAGCTTGGATGAACTGAATGATAAAAAAATGGCATTACCAACATGAATAACATGAATAGTTTATTCATTCCTTGATATTTACCACAGCTGCATCTCCTGAAGGATGGTTGAACAAGTTATCATGTAGCAGTGATCCTTGTAAGTATAATTCTACCAAGAATTATTAAGCCAGGCTCAAGATTTTGTATTTTGAGAATTCTGAGAGTCTAGTTAGGTGTTTTTAGTGTTTTGCTTTAATAATAAGCAACATTGGCTATGCACAGGGACTCACGCCTGTAATCCCAGCACTTTGAGAGGCTGAGGTGGGAGGATAGCTTCAGCCCAGGAGTTGGAGACCAGCCTAGGCAACATAGTGAGATTTTTGTCTCTACAAAAAAAAAAAAAAAAAATTAGCTTGGTGTGGTGACACGCACCTGTAGTCTCAGCTACTTAGGAGGCTGAGGCAGAAGGATCACCTGAATATAGAAGGTCGAGGCTGCAGTGAGCCATGATTGTGCCAAAGCACTCCAGCCTGAGTGATGCCCCAACTCAATAATAATAATAATAATAATAATAATAATAAACATTAACATCACCAAATAATTTAAGAACTTAAGCTTTGTATCATTCTACATATGTTTACTGTGCCTGCATGGAGAAAAATACTTTTACTGAATTTATACACACGAGGCTGATTTTTAATTAACATTTTGAATTTATTCATTCTGATTTCAGTTGACTTATTTCAATTTTAACTACATGTCAAAGTTAAATTTATTTCTCTTCTATATAAAAATACACAGATATCATTATGATTTCCAATGTTGCTTTTGGAATCTGACAAACTCTTATATGTAAATAGTTTTCTGGTAAAAGAGGTACCAGATTTGCAAAAAAAGTTACAAATTACTTGTTTCATCTTTGAGTGCATACATGTGTGCAGTATGTGTTATTCATCTAAAACACAAACTTAAGAACAGAAGCCTTTTTCTGTCATTTACAGCTTCTGTAAACCTATGACATCATCTGTTCACCCCTTCCCACTTTATATTACAATATCGGTTTGCATGGTCATTCTGCACTCCCCTAGAACTGGCAGTTGAATGAGTAAATAAGTGAACACTGAGAAGACAATTGTTTCATTGAATGATCTGTCCATGAGTCAGACAGATAGATATTCTCAGGTTTGCATATAGCATATATTTTTTGAAAGCCCTGGATGCTAGAACATATACACTCTGGTTTTACATTTTTCCCATGGGTATATCACAAACATTGATATTATTCATTTGCATATAATGTGGGAATAACTTATAGCATGAACTGATGATATAAAACATAACACTGTATCATGAAGTCTATTATTCTCACCCCCCCTTTTTTCCCTGTTATTAAGGTTTGTTTGGCTGTTAATGGATTTTTAAGTCTTCTTTTCATCCTAATCTGTGAAATGCCATTGAATCTTACTGTTGACCACCCATAAGAAAGCAAAGAATTAGCTCACATTTTGTGTCAGATCCACATAAAGCCAAACCCACAAGGGCAGAGCCCTGCAGGGGAAAAAGTCACTTTCATCTGCCAGGAAATGGAACATAAACCCAGAAATGTTCTTTCTACCAATAAATATTTGGGAAATGTTCTTATATAAATATATACCATGCATGGCCCTAAGAAAATAAAATGTCTTTATGTCCACATATAAGGAATATATAAAATATTAAATAAAATGTAAACTTCAAGAAAATGCAACAGGAGATAATTATTGGGAAATACAAAGAGAATAATTCCTAGAAGGCCAAGCCAGATGCCAGGGTTACCAGGTGGCCCACCCAAGGAGAAAGTAACATAAAAGTGGATCGGGCTAGAGTCATCCAGTTATCCAAATGTCTGAGCAGTTAGCTGTCAGAGAAGAAGTGGAATTGGACGCGCTATTTTGTGGTAGCTTAAGAAAATTTCCTAACAAGTCAACAGAGAAAGGATGAAGAAGTGACTGACTGCTTCCTGCTTCTCTCTACCCATCTACACTAATTGTCTACACTATTAATCACTAAGTGTCTACACATTAATAGATCTTTTTTCAAGTTTTTTCCTCATTCTAATCTTGCTTACACATGAGTGGAATATTCCAGGTAAATGTGTGCATGAGTGCATGTATATATGTGTTCATGTGTATGAACACACATTTGCCCTCCTGTGCACTGGGCTGAGCCTGTGAGTAAGGAAAGGGAGATAACAGCATTCAAAGTTTCCAGGTAGAATCACTTACAAAGGCTCAAAGACACAGACATCCTGTGTGGTCCTGGAAACCGTGAGAAGCTGTGTTGTAGTGGTGCATGTGTGGGGTGGTGGTTTGGGGTTGAGAGATAAGGCTGAAAAGTAGGTTGGGGCCCACTTACATTTCATCCTGTGGGCAGAAAATAGAATTGGTAAAGCTTTCAGAGCAAGAAAACACTATTTAAAGAAAAGTTACCCTGGCAACCGTGTTTGGGCAAATTGGGTGTTGGGTTGATGGGGGAGTATCGCTGTGCAGATGCAGAGGAGAAACCTGGTTCAAGAGAGGTGCTGGGAAGGATGGACAAGACTGGCACTGGGTTGGTGTGCACAGGAGGAGGGGAGAGAGGCAAGGATGCTTAACCAAGGTCAAGAACGCAGGTAGTGGTGAAACTCCTGCAGGATGAAACAACAGCAAGGGCACGGCCCGAGGCAGGTACAAATGCGTTCTTGAGCTCAGAGGCCTGGATGAGCCATAGTAATACCATGGCGATGTGGTGACCCACGGTAACTGAGGGACACTGCTGCCACAGCGTGAACAAGCCCAGCTAGAGAGGAGACAACAAGCTAGAAGACGGGAAAGATGCTGGATGGATCTGAAGATTTGAGAATGTGTGGGTGACACTGGGAAGAGAAGCCAAAGGAGAAGACAGAACAGGGATGGTCTAAGAGGCGCAGAAGCACCAGTGGAGGGCAGGGCTACAGACACCGGGGAAAGACAGTTTTGAGAAGTCGTGGCATCTATAGCTGCCAGATTCCATATCCAACACTGAAAGGATGCGTTTCCTTAAGCACACATGATCATACAGGTAATATGTACAACATGTTCCCTCAGACCACTGCAGTTAAGTGAGAAGTTAAGAACAAAAAGATACATTAAAAACGTCCATACATCTGGAAATTTTAAAACAACTACATGACTTATAGGCCAAAGGAAAAAAACTGAATCAAAACTTAAGATAACACTTAGAACTAAATGAGAATGAAAACACTATACATCAAAACTTAAGGTGTACAATGAAAGTGCTTCTTCAAGGAGAATTTACAGGCTTATGTGCTTAAGAAATAAGCACAAGCTGAAGATTAACAATCTAATGTTCATCTCAGTAAGTTAGAAAAAGAACAGAATCAAGCCAAAGAAAGTAAAAATAATTTTTAGAAAGAACAGAAATAAGTGAAGTAGAAAAAAAATACAATAGAATGAATTAATCAAGATAAAAGTTGGTTCTTTAAAAACAATCAAAACAATCAAATTAAAGAAATCTTTGGTGACATTAATCATAAAAAAGAGAAGAAACAAATAATATAACTGAAAATAGTGAGGTGTGCAGATCTAGCCCAGACTAACAAGACAATATGAGAATACTATGAGCAATGTCATCACTAATAAAGTCTAGGAATCATGACTTCCATCCCTGTATTCTTCCTGTGGGAGCATTCTAATTCTCTATCCACAGGTCCTTAAGAGTAAAGAGAAGACCACCAGTGGATGTCCATACTATTGCCACAGCCATGCCTGTCTCAGGGTTTGCTGGGACTGTCATTTAAGATACAGCAATGTGACTTCCAGCCCCTACCTGTGTGTGAGAGGCAGCCAAGGACCTTCCTTGGCTCCCCGGTGCTCCACTCCAGAACCAGCCAAACATCTCAGGGGTACACTCACTCCACTGCGTGGGGTTGTTAAATATCTTCTAATAGTGGAGTCTGATAATTTAGTTTACCTTTGTTATTGCTTTTTGATGCCTCGTGGAGTCTTTTTTTAAAAATTATTTTTTGTAGATCTGGGGTCTGGCTATGTTGCCTAGGCTGGTCTCAGACTTGACCCTCAAGGGATCCTCCTGCCTCTGCCTCCCAATGTGCTGGTATTATAGGCTTGAACCATTATGCTTGGCCTCAAGGAGTCTTAGTTGAAGTTTAGCATTGTGCAATCTCATATGCCCTTGAGGGAAATCCACAGAGGTTCTTTGGGGAAACATGATTGTTTTTTCTGAGCTAAGCTTGTCTGTGCTCCTTGTTTGAGACTCTAGAGTTAAAGCTCTGAGTGATCAGATTTTCTTGGCTTACAATTGCAGCCACTTCTAATGGTGAACAGCTGCTTTTGTAATTACTACCTCAGGTCAGGTTTTGTCATTTGCCCTGTGGGATGGTGTAAGCCTTGCAAGCCTTAAAACACACAAAAAAATTAGTACCATATTTCTCCCTGGAGCACCAGGGACACTCTCAGAGTTTCCAGGGACTTTCCAGAGATACCGCCTCAGTAATTCTAAGGCAATTTTCTGTCCAGCTCTGTATTATGTAGTAACTGGTCATCTTCTCTAAATAAGAGGGGAAAACACCCATGCAGATTTATTATTTGCTAATACACCTTCTTGGTAGGATACCACACAAAATATAACCATGTGTTTTTCTTTTTATTCAGAAAGTTAGCATACATAAAGTTGTTGTGTGTTCTGCATTGTTCTAACATTAGGAGAGATTTTAGGAGTTTTCTTATACTTCTCATAAATCCATTTCCATTTAACAATCTCACATTTCACTTATTATTCAATTCCCGAAGTTTATTATTGACCTGATGGCTGTCATATTGTCCATTCATTTATCAATGTATTTTTTCATTCAGCAAATATTTGTTGAGCACCTACTATATGGAAGACACTACATCAGTAACACTGCCAGAGACTACATCAGTAACACTAGGCAAACACAGATATGACCATGTTCTCACACAGTTTACAGTCAGAGAATTTCTTTGGTAGAAAAGAGTCTGAATTCAGGTTGTAAAATCAAAGAGGTATTCCCTATAGGAAGGACACATATTTCCATAGGTGCAGTGAGGGATGACATGTCATTTGTAAACTTAGAATATTGGAGAGGAAGTTAGAGAAAACAGCAATGGGGATCATGGTGTCAAGTAATGGGAGATTGTATGAGGAAAAGCTGCTGATCTAGACAGTAATCTTACAGACAAAGACAATCTCCAAGATTGTCAGTGATCCATGAGATAATTTCATCTTTAACCAATCAGAAATCCCTCCTGCCCCCTTGGTGAGGAGCTCATTTTCTTCCTTCACCCCCACCCTCACATTACATATCCAATGATGTATCCTCAAGTCACAAAGCCACAGAGGCCACACAGTACGCAGGAGAGACAGGTGCAAATTTTCAGCATATCCTACAGAAGACAGAATACACCAGCACTACTACAGCTTTTATAAAGGAGTGTACACAGCAAATTTTGTAAGTCTGTATGTGCATGTAGGTATGTGTGTGTTTTGACACAGTGAAACCTTACTTCTTGCTTTAGGTCCCATGTAGGTCAGCAAGGTGGCTAATCTCAGCACCTACAGCCAGACAGTAAGAGATCCTGCCTTCCCTCTGCTCCCCTCTCCCTAACTCCCACCTGTACTGCCCTCCAAATGTCCCCCATCTTCCTCCCTGACCCTCACCATTTTCAATCCATTAATAATGCTAAGGTCAGTGTATCCACCCAAGGGGTCTGAGATAGGGGACTAACCCCCGGGAAACATTGGGAAATAGACTTTACAGAAATCAAACCTGGGCAATATGGATATAAATACCTATTGGTCTCGGTAAACACCTTCTCGGGATGGGTCGAGGCATTTCCTACAAAAACTGAAACTGCTTCTGTAACAGTAAAGAAACTCTTAAATGACATCATACCAAGATATGGTCTACCTATCTCAATAGGCTCAGATAATGGTCCAGCATTTATTTCTAAACTTACTGAAGGTATTGCAAAAACCTTGGGGATCAATTGGAACTTACATTGTGCTTATCATCCCCAGAGTTCAGGACAGGTAGAAAAAGTGAATCGGATGTTTAAAAAGACCTTGACCAAATTAACCCTGGAGACCGGTGAAGGTTGGGTAACACTCCTTCCCTATGCCCTCTTAAGGGCCAGGTGTACCCCCTACATCAAGGGTCTAACCCCCTTCGAAATTCTGTTTGGATGGCCTCTGCTGTTACTTCCAAAAATTGGACTGGCAAAAGCACTAGAACTGTCTAATCATAATTTGCTTCAGTCACTGCAGGCTCTTCAATGAGTTCAGCAAGCTGTCACTGAGACAGTAGAGGCAGCCTTTGGGAAACCGGTTCCAGAACATCCACACCTGTTCCAGTCCAGGTCTGGATAAAACGGCACAAAGCTGAGGTTCTCCCCACAAGGTGGAAAGGGTCCCACATAGTAATCCTTACTACTTCTACGGTCATCAAAGTCAGCAGTATCTGCCCTTGGATTCATCATTCACAAGTAAAGGCAGCCACCACTATGCCCTCGGAGACATGGAAAGTTGTCAAACCAACTACTGGAGAAGATTCTCTAAAGATAAGACTTTTGCCGGCCCCGGTATCTTAATCATATTCCTTGCATACTTTCCCCAGCTTGAGGCCTATTGGCCTAACCCATGTAATCCCTATACTCCCGGGAACTATTCCTGGGAACTGAGAAATACTGTCACTGGGACTGTAATTGCGACCTACAGAGAAAGCGGGCAGCCTGTCTTTAATTTTGACCTTTGTAAATTATGGCCAGGTCTAAGGCTCGGGGGCACACACACTGATGAATGCGGCACCTTAGCTTATGAAAAAAGACTTAAATCTGTTGGTTTTTATGCTTGCCCAGCATCGGAACAAAGCAGGACAATACCACTGTGTTGCATGGGGGTGCGAAACTATTGCTCCTTGAAAAAACCGAGACCCATACATAAGCCTACGCAGGAGAAAGCCTGCTTCCCAATGCAGCCAAATACAAACATGCAACCCACTTAGACTCAGTATAATACTTTGGGATGCCCTCAGCATCTGCCAGGCATGGGAAATGGGTAAAATGTGGGGGCTCAGAATGTATGCTGAAGGACCTGATCCTGGCATGTTGTTTACTATTCAATGGCAGGCCATTCCCCAGACCCTAAATCCTATGGGTCCCAACAGTAACTTGATTCTCCAAAAACCTGAAGCTTCTGAACACCCCCCAACCCAACCGCCCCAGGCGTCTGGTTCTAGCTACCCTACAATTTTGGGCGCAGACCCGGCTCCCCTACCCACCGTACTAGCGCCCGGAAAAGAAAATCATTTCCTCCCTATGCTATCTGCTGTTTACCGGTTTGCAAATACCACTTGTCTTGAAGTATCAAAAGACTGCTGGCTATGCCTAGACCCCCGACCCCCTTATTACATAGGAATTGCAGTGAACTCCTCAATAGGCAACACCAAAAAGCTTGTACGTGCTCTTGACCTCGCTACAGCTCAGTCCTTAGGACTATGTCCCTGGGGACAGAACTCGGCCCTTACTCTGGGAGATCTTCAAGGACGTGGAACTTGCCTTTATTCTCCCTCTTATAATATAAGTAATTCTCCCTACCAAATGTCATGTAATACCGCCTCTGTAATAAGTATCCCCAATCCGAAAACCTCTAAAAACCTCCACATGGCTGTTGTACTCCCCCACCACCTGGTTTGCTTGTACGCAACAGCACGTCCCTTTACTCCTGAACACATCTTCCTCTGGCTTCTGCCACTCCCTACCATCCCACAGAAACTATTCTTATTCAGAGTGTCCTCTTTACCAAACTAATGTCTGCTTGTTCACTCTTACCTTGCCTCGCGTGCCTTACTGACACTGCTGAGCCTCCCCTCTTCCCTGAACTCTTCTGCTTTGACTTCATACTCCTATCGAGAGAGGAGAAAAGGAGAAGCTACATAGGCAGACGGATCAGGGCTGCTCTGTTAAACACTTTAGAATACTTCAGGGACACTGTAGAAATCTGTGTCTTAGTGCATATACTACCCCAGGTATATATCTATGAAGGAACGGAGGTATGAGAACACCTTCGACTCTCAGGCCTTGGGCGATCCAAGTGGGTCCCCATATTAGTGCCCCTCCTCATTAGCCTAGAAATTGCATGGTCCATAGCAATAAGTACAGCTTCTCTGGTCACTGGGGACCAAAACCTCAAGGAGCTAAGTAAACAAGTTAATAAGAACCTAGGACTCCTGGAGTTGAGCATATCCCACCTAGAGCAGCAAGTTAATTCCTTAGCCGAGGTTGTGCTCCAAAACAGGAGGGGACTTGATCTCCTCTTCTCGAAGCAGAGAGGGTTATGCATGGCCCTAGAAGAAACATGCTGTTCCTATGCAAACCAATCCGGGGTCATCTGAGACTCTCTTGCCCTGGTAAGAAACAATCTAAAACAAACAGAGCTGCAAAGACAAGCCTCGGGAAATTGGTATCAGTCCCTCTTCTCTTGGTCCCTCTGGCTCACAACCCTGATCTTGGCAGTGGCGGGGTCCCTCCTCCTGCTCCTAATAGGTATAACAGTAGGGCCTTGCTTAGTTAAAAGCCTCCTTGGTTATGTTAAAAATAGTGTGTCATCAGTGAAATTAATGGTCCTCACAACTCAATATAATCCCCTGTATATGAAGAGCCAATGATTTGACTCCAGGAACAACTGAAAGGGGGGAATGTGAAAGGGGGCTTAAAAAGACATCTACAATATCAAAAATTAGGCTAAGCATAAAACTTAGCCTTTGCACAGCTAAGCATGTACTCAGCCTTTGCACAGTTAAAAAGTTCCCTTCCTGGAAACTGGCACAGCACCTGCTGGCTAGGTTAAACTGTTTAACAGTTTCTGTGAATCCCGCTAGCATTGCTTGAAAAGTACCTAGGCCTCCAGGATGTTGTGGTTTGGCCCACTTGGAAAATTCCAATGTGGTTTTGCCCCATTTAAGCAAGCCTCTACAGCAAATAGGGGCCCTTGCTGTGGGACTTGCATGTCCAGCAGGCAAGTGGTCGCTGGCCAGCTCTTGGCTAATAAACCTCTCCTTTTAATAACTTGTACTTTTGGTGTCAGTATCTGTGAATTAAGCGCTTGGTCCGTATTTCACTAGCACCAGCCTTCCCTCTCAGCCAAGCTTCTCGAAGCAGTCAACACTCAACAGAACCTCCCTTTACTCCTGAACACATCTTCCCCTGGCTTCTGCCCCTCCCTACCATCCCACAGAAACTATTCCTATTCAGAGCATCCTCTTTACCAAACTAATGTCTGCTTGTTCACTCTTACCTTGCCTCACATGCCTTACTGACACTGTTGAGCCTCCCCTCTTCCCTGAACTCTTCTGCTTTGTCTTCATACTCCTATAGAGAGAGGAGAAAAGCAGAAGCAGGATAGGCAGATGGATCAGGGCTGGTCTGGTAAACACTTCTGCTGCACACCCATTCACGGTCTGCAGACTTCCCCTTTCTCACACTTTGATTAGCCCTTTTCAACCCTCTTCTGATTGGTGCATTTCAATCCCACACCATGCTGCCTCTCTCTGATTGGAGCTGCAGCCAACCAATCCTCAAGACTGTGTAAACCCCTGACTAAGGAGGCATCATTGACAACCCTGTTTCGGGTACCCTCCCACTGCTGGAAGCTTTCCCATCTTACAATGAATTCCTATTTACTCATTCTCTTATATCTGTGTTTAGGTGTGAGACAAGAACCCAGAACTGCCACGCTAGAAGAGCTACACACACCAGACTGGAAGAGCTGGGCCCACCAAGCTGAGAGAGCTTCTACACTCCTTGGGGGCCTGGCTTGCTGGCCCACTGAGTCCTTGGAACTGTTACACTTCTCTGGGGCTGGCTCCTGGCCCACCACCGAAGTGGCAGAACTATAAACACTTCTCGGGCTCAGCTCACTGATTCCCACACTAAGGGCGGTAACTCTCCTTGGGGTGCCACAGCTGTTGGCATCCTCGAGTTCTTGGGAGCCACCGCGTTCCCCCATAGAGATGCCAGCGCATCCCTGGCCACCGCAGGGATCTCAGGCCGGCAGTGCAGCTTCGGGAACTGCAACATCCCTTGGGGGCCCAGCTCACTGACTCACGGGACCAAAAATTGCATCATTTTGGATACCAGCGTACACCACAGTTCTCAAGTGGAGGCAGTTGTGCCAGGAGCGGGGTACTATTGGCATCTAGTG
This sequence comes from Carlito syrichta, assembly GCF_000164805.1. Lineage (NCBI taxonomy): Eukaryota > Metazoa > Chordata > Mammalia > Primates > Tarsiidae > Carlito > Carlito syrichta. The sequence goes on from NW_007247211.1 coordinate 232,925, forward strand.
GGCAGAAGCCAGGGATGCTGCTAAACATCCAACAAGGCACAAGAGAGTTCTTCCGCCCTACTACCTCCCACCCCCACACACCCCTTCAGCCAATGAATTACCAGGCCCAAGATGTCCCAGGTTCAAAGCCCAAGAAATCCCGGTTTACAGGATGTTCTGCAGACATTTCATTAACAACATGGTTAAACAGTCACTTCTTTTTTTCACCTACTCAGTTGTTACTGGTTATTCCTAATTTGATTAACGGTGCCCAGTCTTGTAAATCAGTATTTTGGAAATCATTTTTAATTCCTCCCTCTCTCTCATCAGACCCATCTATTTGCCTCCAATTCCTTTTTGATTCTATCATCTTTCTTTCCTTTCTGCTACCATTGCCTTTGTATTAGTAGACATCACTTAGTTTGCAACAATCTCCTAAATGGACTCCCCACTTTGAGTCTTATAAACATCTCCAACTTATCCTTCTCAAATAATATTACTGAATCAGAAGCCTGATCACATTTCTTCCATTGCCTGCAGATAAAGGCCGAACTCCCAGGTCTCGTTTGCCACACACAGTGTGTGTTTTATTATTTATAGATCCATGTTCTATCATGATTCTAATCTCCTTTCCTACCAAAAACACAAGAAAACAAATAACCAGCAAAACAATGAAAAAGCTTGATGTTTCACACTTCTATTTATTGGACATGACATTCCCCCTTTTACTTACCAGGCACTCAGCCAGGCCTTCCTCATAATTTTCCTCCTGGAAAATTCTATTTTTTGAAACTGTACTCTGTGCATGCAGATACTTCTGTTGGGATGCTTAGTTTTATATGCCATTTCAGGTATTAAAATCCCTAAACTGAAATGTACAAGCAGTATACTTTTATTCCACAGAGATACTGAGATAGAACAATTTTGAGTTCCCCATGTATGAGGGGATTTTATTAATTAAATTCATGGTCCTCCCCTCTCACCTCTAGAGTTGTAGTTAAATTCTGGGAGACTCTCCGCAATCTCTATGTTTTGGAGAAGATGTGGGCACCACTCCTTATCCCTCCTTCTGATTTTGAGATCCTCTTCTGGGTGAGTCTTGTTTGCAGATCTTTCTATCATTTTGCTCTCGCAGAGACACATTGGAGTTTAGAATCTTTCGGGGCCTCTCTATGCCACAGAATCCCTCCCTGGATGGAATCCAACCCACCTGGAATGCTGACACCAGGCCGCTGCTCTCTTAATCTTATTAATATTTTACTTTAGAAGCATTTCCTGTTTTGTGACATTTGTGTCTCAGGGGCATTTAATACTTTCTTTACTCGGTTTAGATTTTTAATGGGATTCGTCACTTAAAAGCCGACGAAGCTCAGATTCCTTCCGTTAGGACTGAAACCTCCTCGCACTCGAGGCAGCTAAACCTAGTAATGGCCACAGCTCCTGACCCCAGCCCAGGGGCGTTTACAACGAAGACGTTCCCATCCCAACTCCAGCACCAGAATTCTTTTCTTTGGCGATTACCTCGGCGGTGGGCGTGGCTGGAACTCCACTCAGTGTCCTTTTCCTAAGTCTCTCATTTTCCTCCCAGAGGTCTGCCCTCTTCTCTTCTTTCGGCACCCCCCTCTCCCTCTCTCCGCTCCTCTGCACCAGCCTTTCTGCGCCCCGCCCCTCGCTCCTCGTTCCGCCCGTGCTCCTCGCCCTGCTCCATTCCTCTTCTTTTGGCCCAGCATTTTTCTCCTAGCCGCTCTCTGCTGCACCTGCGTTTCCGTGCCCTTTCCACCTCGCCTCTAATGCCCCACCCCGTCCCTTACGCCCCGCCCCTTGCTTCCTTTACGATGCGCCTCGTCGGCCCGTCCTGCCCCCTCGCTTCGCCCCGCCTCCTCGCCCCGTCCTGCCCCTTTACCCCGCTCCGTCCCGCGTTTCCCACCTCCTTGCCCTGCCCCATTCCCTTGCTTTTGGCCCAGCTCTCTCCTCCTACCCTCTCTCTGCTCCTCTGTACTTGCTCTTCTGCGCCCTTTACGCCTCGCATCTCCCCTTGCTCCTTGCCCCGTGCGCTTTTTACTTCTCGTCCTGCTTCTTTCCGTCACTCTTCCGCCGCGGCCCCACCTCCCAGCCCTGTCCATTTCCTCCTCCGCACCGCCCATAGCTCCTCTTTTGTCCCTACTTGCCATCCGTGCGACTTTCGACGCGTGGCTTCCGCCGTCGTAGTCACTGCGTTCACTCTGCACCGGAAGGAGAACTGAACGCTGTCGGAATTATGGCGGCGGTGGATATTCGAGGTGTGCTGTGTTGTGCTGCGGCATTTTGTTTCCTGTTTGTTTATAGACTAGTTTGGGATTTTATAGTTTGCGGGGGCAAGATCCAGGTTCCTTTGTGAGGCCTCTCCAGTTCTTCTGAATGGTTTCTGTGCATAACCCAAGACTCTGATCCAGAGAAAATTTGCCAAGTTTTTCCTCAGTTCTTGGGCGTCTGGCGTCTCTTAGAAGCGTCGAAGCGAGGGCTTGGAAGGAGCTCTGGGTTTGAGCTTTCAGAGCTGGGGTGTTGTTCTACACACATTTCTGCAGCAGCATTGGGGTGTTCTGTCGGGGCCAAGGAAGGGCCTTTGGGCAGAGAAGGGAGTGGGGTGAGGAGCCGACTGGGTTTGGTATCGCTTGGGACTTGGCATGGAAATTGCCTCATTGTTGAGGTCGCGCCCCACGGGTCCCTTGGCATGAGTCCTCGACTTCCTGTTTTTGAGTCGATAATACTTAACGTCGAATATCCAGCAATGACTAGGAGCAAGGGTCTTTTTCGCAGCTGAACTGTAGAAGTACTCACATACTTGTTGAATCAATCGGTGAATACACATTGGAGATGCCACCCCTCACTTGCTACTCGATTGGCACGTAGAGTTGTTTTTTGTTTGTGTACACAATACTTGATTTTTAAAAGGAAGAGTTTGTTTTACATATTAACTGGATTAGGGTCTATCGCACACTTTCTACAAACATATTCTCGTATATAGTTATCCAGTGATCTTAAGTATCTCTGGATCACTTTTTTACTATTTGTCTTTCGTTATAAGTGAGAATTTCAAACACCTGATTTATTACTTGCTGATTGTTAGGATGCTGTACTTGGGCTACGTTAACATGCTGTCTTCTACTGAATAAAAAAGAGAAGCATTTAGTTTGCTGGACTATTTTCAGATATTTAGGTTTTATAATGTTTTGGTTTTTATTTAGATGTGTTAGGGTCGTGGCAAAGACTCTACAATTGGTGTGTGTCTGATGTTAGAGGAACAGCAGGAGGCCAGTATGACTGGAGGCGAGCTAGAGAGGATGTGGGAAGGAGATGAGATGAGGTCAGAAAAGTATTGGAAGCCACAGTAAGGTCTTTGGCTTTCCCTTTGAATAAAATGGAGAGTTAAGACTTACTTTTTTATTTTAGGACCACTTTGGCTACTGAGAATAGAGTAGAAGGGCAAGTATAGGATTAGGGAAACCAGTTACAGAGCCATTTCTATAATACATGAAAGTTTGGACATAGCTTGAACTAGGGTGGTGGTAACAGCAGAGATTGTAAGAAGTGCTTAGAATCTGCTTGACCTATTCTCTTTATGAGCTGTGGTCACAGGTCATTTGCAAGTGGGACAGATAATTATATTCAGTTTCACAGCCATAGATCATAACTCTTAATCTCAGTTAACCATTTTGTGGGTAAACATCATTGGATACTGGAGTCTGTGTAAATGGACTGATAGCAATCACTGACCAACAGAATACTTGTCCTTGACCCTCAATCATGAATTAACATCCATTTGCTGTTTATTATGAATCAGGAACCTGTGCTGGTTCTTGATGAGTAAGATACAGCCCAAGTTCTCTAAAAATTCGCAGTTTAATGGGAAACGCATTTATATTTCTGGGTTATAATATGACAAAATTATGAAAATATTCTGTGAGAAGATGGAGGAAAAAGCCAGTCACCACCATCATCATAATGAACATTTATTGGGTTATTACAATGTGCTAAGCATTTTACAAACATAATCTAGTATGTAGATACTACTGTGACCCCATTTTATAGCTGAGCAAACTGAGGCACAAGGAGATTAACTAGCTAGTGTACTTTTTCTTGTGCCATCATGCTACGTGGTAGGTAATTGTGGGCAGTGAAATGGGAATCTGGTGGAGCTAGGTTGTGAAATGCCATATTAAGGAATTTGAGCCTTAATCTTTTAGACAGTAGGTATTCACTGCGATTCTTTAAGAAGTGACATAATTAGATTTGTATTTTGCAAGGGTAGCATTGTTAAGCCTGAATGGGATGGGGAGAAGACTGGGAGGCAGGGAGCCTCGTAAGGAGGCTGTTGCCCAGGTGACACGTGGAAAAAGATGAGCTAACATAGTGGCAATAGGAATGAAGAACCTAGTCAAATTATTCTCTAAGCATATCATATACTTTATATTTTTATACTTCTACATGTGCATTTTTCCTGCTTGGAATTACTTTGCTTTTTTGCTCTGTGGTGAGCCTCTATTTAACATGTGGTGCTCACCCACCTCTTCACCTCGTGAAAAATCATTTTCATACCCCCAGGTAAAGTATTCTGCTCCCTCCTCTATGCTCTGATAACACATTTATTCATACCTTTATTATAACACAATATATTTTGTTGTCATTGCTTTCTTGCATACTTACCTCTTCTTTTATACTGTAAGAGTATGTAGGTTAGGGTCCATGCCATTCTTATATTCATAGTGCCTACTACGTTAGATGCATAATAAATGTTTGTGTGTTTGGATTATTTCTTTTTCCTAATTCATTATTATTTTGTTTTTTTCCTATAGATAATCTGCTGGGAATCTCTTGGGTTGACAGCTCTTGGATACCCATTTTGAATAGCGGTAGTGTCCTAGATTACTTTTCAGAAAGAAGTAATCCTTTTTATGACAGGACATGCAATAATGAAGTGGTCAAAATGCAGAGGCTAACATTAGAACACCTGAAGTAAGTTCTTTTAAGAAGGTAGCACCTTTGCCATTTGGAGTTTTTGTGCTGAACAGTTCTTTCAAGCTGTGGACCATGAAGTACAGAGTAAAACTTTTGAAAGAAAAACAGAGTTTTGTTTGGGTGTGTATAGATTTAACATGCAAAGGAATTATTAGTATTCAATTGTAACTTAGGTCTGTTCTGTATAACTTCATAATGCTTATTTAAAATGTAACGAAGTTTAGATGTTGATCTGGTGAGTGATTTTAGCAATGCAACAATTATTCTCAACCAGGCAACTATAATTATTATCTCCTCTAGATCTAATTTTATTTCAAAAGCATCTGAAATAACTCTTAATATAACTTTTCTTCTGCCAGGTAATATTGAAGGATTCATAAAATTAACTTTCTGTGGCATTTTAAGTGGCTTTTGTTAATGGTGCAAATACTTGGGGTGAGGATACAGTTTTTGATGTTTCCAGTTTGGTAGTGTATATAGTTGAGTCTTCATTTTTAAAAAAAATATTTTATCTGTATTTATAGATCTTCTCAGAAACATCATGGTATTTTTATTGCCTTTTTGACATGGACACTCATCAGTGTTCTTTCCTGATTGAAAATAATCAAATTTTAAGTTTACAATTCATTTTGTTTTATGGAGCAAGTCTTATTTTATTTCTTTACTATCTCTCTGGGAGACTAGCCTATTTTATTTAACAGCCTCCTTTTAACACCAAACATAGGCAGTATTAATCCTACTTTCAGTGTTGTTATACATTTATGTAGTAATTTGAATGTTCTGCAGAATTGTTAGAGGGCATTTGTAGGTCTTTGGATATCTGTATTCTGTTTTCAGTCAGATGGTTGGAGTCGAATACATTCTCTTACACGCTCAGGAGCCTATTCTTTTTATCATCCGGAAGCAGCAGCGGCAGTCTCCTGCCCAAGGTAAACTGTATAAACTTCAGGCATTATTTTCTTCTGAAATACTGTGATTTATATACTTCCTAATGTGTGTGTGTGTGTGTGTATAGGATTGAATTCTGTTTGAGTCCCCAAGACTATATACATACATGTTCAGTACTTTGTTGGGAGGACTTACCAGACTCAGCTTGTGGTTGTGTTTATGACTGAGATGTGTCATGGCAGCACAGTAAGGGCACACAGCCAGATTAGTAATGTCAGGTAGGATTTGTAGGAATCCATGTGCAAGTTTCCTATGCTTTCTTTCTCGTGAGGGGCCACACTGAGCATGCCCTTCACCCAGCAGTGAAATGCAGCAGCCACATGTATTCAGTACATCTGCTCAGGGAAGTCCGTTTGCGATTATGAGCCCAGGATTTGTATTGAGGACTGGTTGTGTAGTATCCTGCCCACCAAAATTCCACACTCCCAGAAGGAAATCCGTTGTCCACTATAATCACATTGTTTGTACAAATTGAGTAGGCTGCTGCTGCAGTCGTAACCATCACCTAAGAAATGCTTCAGACCCCAAGTTCCACTTGTTATAAACCTGGACATTAGGACTCTTCCAACATGCCCAAGAATACTTTTCAAGCACTAACAGAGCAGCTCACTTCATCAGGACCACCTCTTTCTTTGAGTACAGTGATGGGGATTCCAACTGAACCTCAGACATTCCAAGTACTTTTTCTTATCATCTCAGTCCACTGAGTTACTTCTGTTATAAAATACATGGTATGTACAGTCATACCAAATTCATAGAGGATCAGTTGAAAATCTTCATGGCATTCAACCAAAAGCCTTACCTGGTTTATATTACCAAACAAACTTGCTTTAGATATAACACTGAAGAGTATAGCATCAAGATTTGGTTTTGAATCACAGAGTTAGACACCTGCTCTAGAGATGATCAGAACTGGAAGACATATAATAATCCTGAACCATGGACAGAGCCAAATGGAGGGACAATTCAAAACAGAGAAGTCAGTTGGTGCTGTCCCAGCTACATCTCTCAATTATATACCCTCACCAAGACATTTAGGAACAACCTTTACCAAGTATTGACTTCAGAGAATGAGTTGGTAAAGAAGTTTCAGGTCCAGAATCTAAATTTAGTTTCAGCATCAAAGATCTAGAATCTGTGCCCAGAGAAAAAGAACCTTAGAACAAAGGCAGGACCACGAACAAAATTTCCATGGTAAGAGAATTGAAGGTGAAAGATAAGACCGCCAGCCTCACTAGCAGTAATCTAACTCCTTAGGACCCAACACTGGGGAGCAGAAGGAAGGTTGATGCATTTGATGTCTATACCCTGGACCCCTAGTCTGTCTTGCTCTTGGTTCTTTACCCCCAAAGTATGGTTGACTGGCGAAAGCTTTGGCATCACTTGGGAATGTGTTAGAAATGCACTATAACTACTGAATAAGAGTTAATTTTAAGATCCCTAAGTGATTCAGATGCAGGTGAAAGTTTGTAAGACAAGAGTGGCATACTTTGTCTGTGAAGGGCCAGTGAGTAAATACTTTAGGCTGTGTGAGCCTCTTAATCTCTATGATACCTATCCAACCATTGTCAAATCAGCTATAGATGATATGTGAACAGTTGGGTGTGGCTGTTTTCTAGTACAGCTTTACTTACAAAAGTAGGAGTTACCAAACTCTGCCTTAAGGTTTAATATGGGAACAAGTCAAATTTTAGTTTAGTTTAGTTTTTTTTTTTTTGAGTCAGAGTTCTTACTCTGTCTCCCAGGCTAGAGTGTAGTGGCATGATCATGACTCATGGCAGCTTCAGCTTCCTGGACTCAGGCAGTCCTTTCGCCTTGGCATCCCAAGTAGCTGGAACTACAGATGCGTACCACCATGTCTGGCTAATTTAAAAAAAATTTTTTTGTAGAGACGAGGTTTTGCTGTGTTGCCCAGGCTGGTCACAAAAGTTGTTCTTTTTATTAAATTCTGTTAAGCAGTTTGTGTCTATAGCTGTATTCACAATCATTTTTCCCCACTGTTTTAGTTATCCCACTAGCTGATTACTATATCATTGCTGGAGTGATCTATCAGGCACCAGACTTAGGATCAGTTATAAATTCCAGAGTGGTAAGTGTCTTTACATTCTTTAAATGCTAAAGAAAACTTAATTGAGCTACTTGCGTCCAAGAATGAAACTGGAGCTTTTCTACCTTGTGTAGATTGCTATGTATAGTTGACTATTAGAATGTCTTGAAAATTGGTTACTGTGAATTGAGTCAGTGCCCAAGTATATACCATAGCCCCAGTTTTATAGTAACTTAGGTTTGGAAAAATAGGAAATTACTGTCTTTGCATATGGAATGTTTTGTGTTTACTTTGGACATTTTTGTTTGGACCTAATGAAAAATTTAGAATTTGTTTTCTTTTTTCAAGCTTACTGCAGTACATGGCATTCAGTCAGCTTTTGATGAAGCTATGTCATACTGTCGATATCATCCTTCCAAAGGGTATTGGTGGCACTTCAAAGATCACGAAGAGCAAGGTAGGTAGAATACCCAGACTCTCCTAAGGCACTTTTTGCTTCTCTGAAGGAAACTGTTTTCTTTAGGAAAATGGCTGTTGATCTTTTCTAGGTGTGCTTCCCTTTTTCATAGGATGATGAGTGTATCAGCTGCAATCCGGGTAACTAGATGTGGTAATAAGAGCTTTCATATAGGAACAGATATGAGTTAAATCTCTTAGGTAACTGGCAATCTTTGTTAAGGTGTCAGGGTTTAAAAATATTTGGAACAAGCCGGGCTCGGTGGCTCAGCCTGTAATCCTGTGCCTTGGGAGGCTGAGGTGAGTGAATTGCCTGAGCCCGTGGGTTCAAGACCCGCCTGGGCAACTTGGTAACACCTCATCTCTACCATAAATCAAAAAATCACCCGGGTGTGGTAGTGTGCACCTGTAGTTCCAGCTACATGGAAGGCTGAGGCGGAAGGACCGCCGGAGCCCAGCGGGTCGAGGCTGTGGTGGCCGGGAGCGGCCACTGCACTCCAGTCTGGGTGACAGAGTGAGACTCCAACTCAAAAAAAAAAAAATTAAAATGTTTGGAACATAAAGTGGAGAAATAGTGGTGAGGAATGAGCATATATGATATTTCCTGCTTACATAACTGTTGAGTCATCTTGGAATTTGGAACCTTTCTTCCTCCAGCCTACAAGGTAGAAGAGACCGGGGATTGCTCTGACAGCCTTATCTCTGGATTACCAGTCTGTTTTGTGATCATTCCCTGTTATCACCAGGATATTGTGATGTCCTGTTCCCAAAGTTTCCATGGCTCCTAATCTGCTACTGTCTTCACTATATTTTGCCAATAAAACTACCTCCAGAAATATGTCTATAAGAATATACCTGTATTCTGCATTTCCTTCTTTGAGAAGTAGCAACTCAGAATAAATCACTGAGGAAAAGATAGATTCAGACTTATGAAATGCTCTTTGAGATACAGTTATATTTATTCTTAATAGTAGGTTCAGGCAGCAACATTTGACATAGGTAAGTTTGTCTTAGTTGAGCAAAATTGACCCAACAATTGTTTTCCCTGCTGTTACAAAATGTTTGGAGTAATATTTAGGTGGAATCTTTCACTGGAGACGGTTTCCCAGTACATCTCCCTCTAAGGGCAGATAGCATATGGCATCAGCTGCAATTTCTCCTCGGGTTCTTTCCTTTTTTTGTTTTTATGATCTTCTGTTTTATTATGTTGTTGTTTTTTTTTCAGTGAATTGCAGTCTTAATAATGGATCATGGTTACTTGAGTTTGTGAAACCTGCATTTCCATTTGCTCCTAGTAGATTTTGTAGAAAAAGACTATGTATTTTTAATACACTTAAAATATGTAAGAGGTCATTTCAGCCAGTAATTTGGATTGTGATTTAGGTGATTATGAAAAACTTTAGTCTTAAAACTCTTATGTTTGTCCATGCTTACTTACCAAAACTGAAATGTTTTTAAAAGACGTATGTATCAACTTTTTAAATATTAGAATTATCTTCAGTTAAGAGGGAGAGTGAGAATATTTCTGGATATATGCTGTGTTTAGCTTGTTTGGAGAATTATCTTTGGTATAGTGGCCATTAAAAATAATAAAGTTTATGTATGTTCATGGTGAATAATTTTTGTAAAATACAAGATACCAGACTAATTAGACAAAGTGTTGTTTTGTACTTCATCTTTTGATAGATAAAGCCAAACCTAAAGCCAAAAGGAAAGAAGAACCAAGCTCTATTTTTCAGAGACAACGTGTGGATGCTTTGCTTGTAGACCTCAGACAAAAATTTCCCCCCAGATTTGTGCAGGTAATGAGAATGTGTGTGATTAGTTTTGATTTGACACTTTTTCTTGGCATATATATTTTCTAACTGAGAATTGTTTCAGGTGTGAACTAAAAACATTGATTTCCTCATTAGTTAAAAAAAATGATCTCTGTATCATAGGAAAGGTTTTGAAAGACTTAATGGAGGAAATGGGAAAAGGGAATGGAATCAGCAGTGTTCTGTGTTCTTTACTGAATCTTCACAAACCAGGGGGGCTGCTGCATATCAAAAATCTCATTCAGAAGGTTGCTGAAAGTGGCACAGGAGGCAAGAAAACTAGAATGTGAAACACTCTTTTTACTCTACGTGCTGCCCTCCAACCTGAGGGTAGCATGTAAACAGTGTAACTCCTTTATTGATAGAATAGTTAAAACTTCTGTAATAAAAAGAATATAGCATTTGAGGTAGAGTGTTTGGCATAATAAACAGGAGGCAGGAGTAATGATAGAGTTGTACCGTACAGGTGTGGTGAGTTATGTGAATTCCACTGCATGGCTTGGAGGGTGTGTGGATTTCCAGTAGCCGTAACTCATCCCCTCCCTTCTGCTAAATGAGCCTTGAAGCAAAGTAGACACAAGATGGAATATGAGTGTGTGTTCTCATGGCTGGTCTCTTCCTGTGGGCCTTTACAGGGCTGTGCACATGCAAGATCATATGGACTGCTTTTCTTAGGAACTATTTGAGAGTTTTCAAGGGTGATTTTAAACAAAATGAGATTTTTTACACCTTGACATGACTTTAGATAGGCTTCCCCTTTCCTCTTCCCTGACTGCAGTCGTGAGAGATTGTGCTGTTGGGATTGTGATATGGTGGTGAAGGGAGCAGAGGACCCAAGAGGGAACTCAGGACAGAATGACCAGTTTAGAGAAACCTCACAATTTGTACTTGAAAACAGAACAGTGTCTGTTGGTTGAATAAATAAATAAATAAAAAGCCGTGTGTAGAGTGACCCCTACAGGATGCATGAAGTTAGGTGAGGTCTCCATTCATTTGGCAAGTACACAGTAGATACTAAGTAGACCAGGGTAAGAATACCAGACCTGTGCCATCCAGTGCAGTAGCCAGTGGGTACTTGTGACTGTTGAGCATTTGAAACACAGCCAGTCCAGATTGAGTTGTTATGTAAATGTAAATATACATATTGGATGTCAGAGACTTGTACAAAATATAATGTATATAAAAAATCTCAGTAATTACAAAATATTAGTTATATGTTGAAATAATATTTTAGATATATTTGGTTAGATAAAAGATAATAAAATTCATGTTTCTTTTAAGTGACTGGAAAATTTAAAATGATATATACAGCCTGTACTTGTGGGTCACATTTCTTTTGAACTTTGCTGATCTAGAAAATGGTAATAGAACATGGAAAACCAGAAACATGAAAGAGTTGGTGAACATGTGCTCAGAAATCAGAAACTCCTCTGAGAGTTTTACTGTGTGTGTTTGTGGCGAGGAATGTAATGGAAGATGAGACATAAACAATGAATTTAGGTTCACATTGAGAAAGATTTTGTATACTATGCAAAGGAGTGTGGGTTTTATTCTCTAGGCAAGTGTTTCTTCACTATTTTATAACACATTACTATAACTTATAACACATTACTACCCCTATAAACATAACAGGCTTCCAGGGGCATTCAGAATTATGTTAAAACAATAGCTGTCATCACTAAAGACAAACCAAACAGGTGGTAAATTTTATATTATTTTTTAAAAACACATACTGCCACAGAGTGTGTTCTCACAAAATATCCTCTATCTCATCTTCAAGTGGCTAGCAGAGAATTATTGCTGATACCAGTAAGGACTCATTGAATGTTTAAAAGCAGTTGCAGAGGAGAAATATAATCAGTTTTGTGTTTTAGAAGGATGCCTAATAACAGTGTAGGGAGGATGCTTAAGAAACAGTGACATTTGGAGTCAGGAAACTTAGATTGTGGAAAGCCTGAGCTAATTCTGTGGCCAAAGACAAAGAGAAGACAGATTCAAGAGTTAGAATTACTTAGATGTGCTTAGATTTGGAGAGATTGGCATGGACAGTGATTCTGGAGTATCAGGCCTAGAATTAGATGAGGCGTTGTTAACCACAATTCAGAATGTAAGAAAATAAACAGATTTTGGTTGGAATATAGTTGTTAGGGGCTCTGTGTACATTGACCAACCTTCAGAACATTCAGTAACTCACTGTGAATTGAGTTCGGAGATACTCTGAATTACCTTTTTTTCCCCCCCAGCTAGAGGTTCTGCCTTCAATCTTGTTTGCAGTCCTGTCTTGATGTCCAGACTGCACATCAAAAACCTCAGAGACACTTTTCACTCTTGAAGCAAGCAGACTTTTATTTTACCATATAGAAAACTGTGGTAATTTTAAAACATACAAAAGTAAAGAGAATAATTAAAAATGAAACTCCCATGTACCCACTACTCTGTTTCAACAATCATCAAACATGGCCAATCTTGTTTCTTCCTCCACGTTCTCCCAGTTATTTGTGAGCAGACCATAAACTTCATATTTCATATTATTTCAGTGAGTTTTTTTTACCTTTTTTCTTCTCTTTTACTTTTTTTTTTTTTTTTCAGGGTCTTGATCTTTTGCCTGGGCTAAAAGTGCAGTGGCACGATTGTAGCTCATTGCAGTCTCGAACTCTTGGGCTCAAGAAATCCTACCATCTCAGCCTCCTGAGTTGCTGAGACTACATGTGTGTACCACCATGCCTGGCTAAGTTTTTAAATTTTTTGTAGCCATGAGTCTCGCTCTGTTGCCCAGGCTGGTCATGAACTCTTGGCATCCCAAAGTACTGGGATTATAGCATGAGTCACTGCAGCTAACCACGTTTATTTTTATAGGTTTAGTCACAGTCACACTTAAATTGTCATACTCCTGAACCCCACATTTCTTTTAACCATCTAAGGGCCAAAAGCCAACTCCCACAGATAAGAGTGTCCAGTTCTGTGTAACAGAAGTAGGAGACAGATGGCTTTCTGTAGAACTAGTAATTCTTTTGCTTTTTCTGTCAAAAGCCATCTTCCTCAGAACTAGTCTACCTAAGGTCTACTTGAAGTCTCCCAGAACCTCTCTACCCACTGTGTCTTCCAGAACTATTTATAGCTCAGGACTGATTTCCTACTTAATCCATTGTATTTGACTGCTGGGCTTATGGTACCTGGGGCTATTGCCCCTAAGGAGCTACTTGGAAGAATATTGGAGAAGTCCTCGCTGCTTTTCAGAAGCTCCTTTTTCCATATTTTAATTCTTATCACTGCTGGAAGTTACACCAATGTACCCATATGATGGGAGTCTAGGCCCTTGGAACCTTTTATGAGGAACATAATTTCATTTCTGTTTTTGGAAGCTGCTAGGAATACCACAGGTTATTACTTCAGCTAGGTTTATCTAAACCAAGGCCACCTAATAAAATTTGGTCCAAAAGTCACCCTCATTCTATGTCCTCATCTCAAATCACATCTTACTAGTTTGTGTGACAGTATTTATTACAAAAGATTAGATGGTGTATACTGAGTAGATAATAATATTATTCTAATGTCAAATATAGTTCAGAGTCCAGTATACTTCAAATGGTTCAAAGCTAGCAGTAAAAAATTCCCCATTTCAAATTCTGCACTCCCCTTAATGTTATTCCATACATTTCCTCTCCTATTTAGAGAAAAATCATTTTATCAGAATTGCTTTGGACACATTTAAGTCTTGGCATGTTCAAGATAATGTGATGTGCACTTTGTTGGGGGCTCTCATGACCACTGCCAAGTTTAGAGATTGGAGATTTGTCAGAGGGACTCATGGACTAGGTATGTAGCTGTACTCATGGCTGAGATTTTCTACATAACAGAGGAAGGATATCCACCTCTATTGTAAGGGAAAAGGCACACCAGAGTCTGGAAGCATCCATGTGTAAGCCCCTTTATACTGTCTCCTCCTCAGGAGGGGTACGGAGTGCACTTGTTTCTCCACAGTGAAAGTACTGCAACTTGTATATTTCTGCTGAGGGAAATCTGCTGGAGACTCAGGACCCAAGAGTTTTTGAGGGTGGAGGCTCATCATAGAGGTAGCTTCTATCTAACACATACCAGAATCTCACAGTGTGGGAAGGAAAGCAGCTATTCAGCATGAACTGCATTGTTTGTAGAGTCCAGGCACAGTGAAGCACTGTTACCAGTTTAGGGAATGGTGGAAACCCTCCAAAAATCCAAGCCTAGACACTCGCCAAGGGCTGGCCAAGCAAGTAGGCTTTTATAAGGATAGCAGCCTCAGGCCTTCTGTGGTAACCCTTTTATTGCATAGTTTTGGTCTTGTTAAATGTAAAGTTTCCTGGTACTTGCATTTGGAGTAGGCTAGTAGGCAGTCAGCAGCATGAATCTGTAACGCGATATCAGAAAATTTTATAGTCTTTAGTAATGGGAATAGGTGAGAAAGCTTAGGGGCCTGTAAATCCAGAAGTAAATTCAACAAACAACTGGAGGCATGAACCCTGGAAATGAATAAGAGATGACTTTTTTCTTCTGAGATTATATGGAAGTAATACAGTATGTTCAATATGTGTGTGTTTGTACACCTGTGTGTGTATTTATAATGTATGTAAAGGTATTGATGGGAAGGAGGTTGGTGTTGGCATCCTGTCCTTTTGTTTTTAAACATAGGAGGCAGAGTGTAATCGGATGAGAGTGAGGGGTGGGTTGTGAGCCCTGAGTAGGAAGAAGAGGGTGATTTAGAGCATCTGACTTGGGTAACGGGGCAGGGAAATGGCGGGGCTCAGTCAAGTAAGAGAATTGCTATACAGTATGCAGGGGGTGGCCTTGTTTTTGACCTCTAATGCCCCAGACGTGCACTTTGATTTCTAAGAATACACTCATTAAAATCTCTTTTCCCTTCTTAGTTCTGGTGCCTGCCTACTTTAAAAGTCAGGGTTCATGCAGACTTCACTCTCGTTTCTGGTGATTCATATCCCTGAAGGACATGAACCCCGGGGTATTGAAAGACATCATTATTTCCCTCTTTGGATTCTCCTGAACTCTTTTTGGTAAATGAGTAGTGTGCTGGCAGAAAACCTTGTTAGATGTCCATGGGTTTATGGTTGGTTGACTGTTTTGTTCTAGTTTTAGATTTGTGTCTTTTGGAATGGGGACGAAGAAGTAGAAAATTATACATTTCTTTCTTTTTTTTTGAATATACTGTCTTCATTTTATCAAAACACGATGGAAACTTATTTATAGATGAATTTGACAGAATTTGCTTTTACTTACTAAACAGCACACCAAAAGTCTTCCTATTCAAGGGAACATTAAAATAACTTTTATAAATGTGTACTTGAAATGTTTCTAAATACCATCTATCACCCATAGGAAAAAAATCAATTATTAAAATCTATGTTCCTTTCTATTTATATTTTAAATATCCTACTTTATTAAAATTTCCTCATATTTTGTGATTTGACTATGATTTTTATTATTTATTTATTTCTAATACATATTTTTTATTTAAAAGTTGTGGGATACAGTTAAGGGTTATGTATACAAATATGCATTGTGCAGGTACCCTTGTTGATGAGGTGTGCCCTCCCAGACCCAGACAGATATTGACTACCGTTAATCCCACCTCCCTTCCCCTTCCTGCCCTCCCCATGGTTTCCCGCCACTGTCAATCCTTTTCTTACAGTATTACGATAGTTGTTCAAGGTCCACTTATGAGTGAGAACATGTGATACTCAGATCTTTGTTTCTGTGAGAGATCACTTAGTATTATAAACTCTAATTCCATCCAGGTTGCTGCAAAATTCATGATTTTCTTCTTTCTTATGGCTGCGTAATATTCCATTGTGTATATGTTCCACATATTTTAAATCCAGTCCTCTTTTGATGGACATCATGGTTGGTTCCATGATCTTGCTGTTGTGAACAATGCTGCGATAAACATATGTGTGCAGGTATCTTTTTTATAATTTGTGTTCTTCAGGGTATATTACGAGTAGGGGGATTGTGGGGTCATATGGAAGTTGGATTTTTAGATCTTTTAGGAATCGCTACGCTGATTTCCATAGAGGCTGCACTAGTTTACACTCCCACCAACAGTGTAGAAGTGTTCCCTTTTCACCACTCCCTCTCTAGCATCTGTTATTTTTTTAGTTATTGATAATGACCATTCTGACTGGAGTTAGGTGGTATCTCAGTATAGTTTTAATTTGCATTTTCTTGGTGACTAGTGAGGTTGAACATTTCTTCATGTATCTTTTGGCCGCTCATATGTCTTGTTTTGAGAAGTGTCTGCTCATGTCTTTTGCCCACTTTGTAATGGGATTGTTTGTTTTTTTCATTTCAGCACGTTTGTGTTCTGTGTAGATCCTAGAAGTTAGACCTTTGTCAGACATGGAGTTAGTGAATACTTTTTCCCAGTCTGTGGGCTGTCCCCCTGCTCTCTTGATGGTTTCTTTGGCTTTGCAGAAGCTTGTCAGTTTAATGAGGTCCCACTTGTCTATCTTCTCTCTTATGGCCTTTGGGTTTCGGGTTTTGTTCAGAAATTGGATGCCAGTTCCAACTTCCAAAGGGTGTGTCCTGTATTTTCTAAAGTTCTTATGCTTTGAGGTTTTACATTTAGGTCTCTGATCGATTCAGAGTTAATTTTTGTGTATGGGGATAGATAGGGGTCTTGTTTGAATCTTCTGCATGTGGTCAGCCAGTTTTCCCCGCACCATTTACTGAATAGATTGTCCTCTCCCCAGTGGTGGGTGGTGGAGGCTTTGTCGAAGATGAGTTGGTTGAGAAATTGAGATTTTGCTTCTGGAATCTCAATTCTATTCCATTGGTCTATATGCCTGTTTTTGTACCAATACCAAGCTGTTTTGATTATTGTGGCTTTATAGTAAAGCTTAAAGTCTGGTAGTGTGATACCTCCTGCTTTGTTTTTTTTTTTGCTGAGGATTGTTCTGGCTATTCTTGGTCGTTCGTGTTTCCATATGAATTCCTGTATTGTTTTTTCTAGATCTGAGAAGAATGTTGCTGGTAATTTGATGGGTATTGCATTAAATCTGTAGATTGCCTTAGGTAAGATGGACATCTTCACAATGTTGATTCTTCCAATCCATGAGCATGTGATATTTTTCCACTTGTTTGTGTCATCTTTGATTACTTTGAGCAGTGTTTTATAGTTTTCATTGTAAAGGTCTTTCACGTTTCTGGTTAGGAAGATTCCAAGGTGTTTCTTTTTTTTGTGTGTGTGACTTTTGTGAATGGGATTGTGCTTTTTTATTTGGATTTCTGTTTGTTTATTATTGGTGTAAAGAAATGCAATTGTCTTTTGCATATTTATTTTATATCCTGAGACTTTGCCAAAGTCCTTTATCAGAGCAAGGAGGCCTTGACAGATTCTCTTGAGTTTTCAAGGTACACAATCATGTCGTCGGCAAAGAGAGATAACTTGACTTCCTTTTTTCCTATTTGAATACCCCTGATCACCTTCTCTTTTCTGATTGCTCTAGCCAGGACTAATACTATGTTGAACAGGAGGGGTAAGAGTGGGCATCCTTGTCTTATCCCAGTTATCAGGGGATATGGTTCCAATTATTGTCTGTTTAGGAGTATGCTGGCTGTGGGTTTCTCGTAGATGGCTTTTACTAATTTGAGGTATGTTCCACATATGCCTAGATGTTCGAGGGTTTTTATGAAGATGGGGTGCTGTATTTTATCAAAGCTTTTTCTGCATCTAATGATATAATCATGTGGTTTTTGTTTTGACATCTGTTGATGTATGTAATTACATGTATGGTTTTACGAATGTTGAAGCAGCCTTGCGTCCCAGGGATGAAGCCCACTTGGTCATGATGGATGATTTTTGAGATGTGTTGTTAAATTTGGTTTGCTAGGATCTTGTTGAGAATTTTAACATCTATGTTCATCAAAGATATTGGCCTGTAGTTCTCTTTCTTTGTTAGGTCTTTACCTGGCTTGGGTATCAATGTGATATTTGCTTCCTAAAATGATTTGGGGAGGGTTCTATCTTTCTCAATTGCCTAGAACACTTTCAGTAGGATTGGTATCAGCTCCTCTTTAAATGTCTTGTAGAATTCTGCTGGAAAGCCATCTGGTCTAGCGCTTTTTTTTGTAGGTAGTTTTCTTATTACGTAGTCAATTTCCTTGATTGTTATTGGTCTATTTAGAGTCTCGATTTCTTCTTGTTTCAACCTATGTGATGTCAGAAAGTTCTCCATTTCCTTAAGGTTTTCAAGTTTGTTTCCATACAAGTGTGCATAGTAGTCTCTAACGATCTTTTGTATTTCTTCAGGGTCAGATGTGACTTCATCTTTTGTGTTTCTGATTGTGTTTATTTGGGGTTTTTCTCTCTTTTTGTTGGTTGGTCTAGCTAGGGGACCATTGATTTTGTTTATCCTTTCAAAGAACCAGCTTTTTGGTTCATTGATTTTTTTGTATTATCTTTTTGTCTTCTGTGTCCCGGATTTGGGCTTTTATTTTGGTGATCTGGATTTTTCTGCTGAAGGTAGGGTTTTGGTGGTCTTGCTTTTTGCTTCCTTAGGTGACTTGTTAGACTGTTAATTTGTGATCCTTCCATTTTCTTCATGTGCATTTGTAGAGATATGAATTCCCCTCTCACTACAGCTTTCATGGCATCCCAGAGATTTTGGTAAGATGTTTCTTGATTTTCATTTGTTTCCAGGTATCTTTTAATCTCTGTTTTGATTTCATCATTGACCCAGGAGTTGTTTAGCATCATGCTGTTTAGTGTCCATGTCTTTGTGGATTTTGGGGGAGCCTTGTTGGTGTTGATGTTTATTTTTATTCCACTGAGAAGGTGCATGGCAAAATTTTGATCTTTTGAAATTTGTTTATGCTTGATTTATGAACAAGTATGTGGTTGATCTTAGAGTACGTTCCATGTGGTGATGAGTAGAATGTATATTCTGTGGTCGTTGGATGGAGTGTTCTGTAGGTATCAATTAAGTCCATTTGGTCAAGAGTCACACTGAGGTTCTGGATCTCGTGGCTGATTTTTTGTCCTGATGATCTGTCTAGGGTTGTAAGTGGAGTATTAAATTCCCCAGCTATGATAGTGTTAGAGTCAATATCTTTTTTTGAGTTTACCTAGAAGCAGCTTTATGAAAGTTTGTGCTCCTATTTTGGGTGCAGTTTTGTTTAGGATGGATATTTCTTGTTGATGAATCGAACCTTTTATCATTATGTAGTGGCCTTCTGTATCTTTTTAAATTTTTGATAGCTTAAAGGATATTTTGTCTGAAATTAAGATCACGACTCCTCCTTTCTTTTGTGTTCCGTTCGCCTGTAAATTTGTTTCCCATCCTCTTACTTTGAATCTGTCAGTGTTCTTTCTAGTGAGGTGAGTCTCTTAAAGGCAATATTGTTGCCTGGTAATATGTTATCCATTTTGCCATTCTATGTCTTTTCAGTGGTGCATTTAGTCCGTTCACATTCAAACTAATTACTGAAATGTGAGAGTTGATACCTCTCATAAGGTTCTTACCAAGTTGTTGTTGTTCCTGTTTGTTTGTTGTCTTTCTTTTGTTTTGGGAGTTGGTTTATGTGTGCTTTAAATCTTTTTCCTGTACTCTTGTGAAGAATGTTGTTTTTCTTTTTTCTTTTTCTTCTGTGTTCAATACTTTCTTTTATTTTTAATTTTTATTTTATTTTATTTTATTTTTTTGAGTTGGAGTCTCACTCTGTCGCCCAGACTAGAGTGCAGTGGCTGCTCCCAGCCACCACAGCCTCGACCTGCTGGACTCCGGCAATCTTTCTGCCTCAGTCTTCCAGGTAGCTGGAACTACAGGCACGCGCTACCATGCCCGGCTAATTTTTGATTTATTATAGAGATGAGGTCTCGCCAAGTTGCCCAGGCGGATCTTGAACCCGCGGGCTCAGGCAGTCCATTCACCTCAGCTTCCCAAAGGCGTGTGATTACAGGCTGAGCCACCGAGCCCAGCTAATACTTTCTTAAGTGTTTCTTGTAGAGGTGATCTGGTGGCACCGTAAGTTCTTAGGATTGGATATCTGGGAAAGATTTCAGTTCTCCCTCATTGATGAAGCTTAGTTTGGCTGAGTAGGTTATTCTCGGTTGTAATTGTTTAGTTTTTAGACTTTGAAGATAGGGCTCCAAGCTCTTCTAGCCTGAAGGGTTTCTGTAGATAAATCTGCTGGTGTTCTAATTGGTCTTCCCTGGTAGGTAGTCTGACCTTTTTCTCTTGCTGCCTTTAGGATTTTTTCTTTTAAAGCTACTTTGTTTATGTGAATTATTATGTGTCTGGGAGTTGGTCTTCTCATTTGTTGTCTTGCAGTGGTTCTCTGAGTTTTTGCATCACTGATGATATGAGGGAAGTTTTCTGAATGATTTCATGAAATGGTTGTTCCAGTGTGGTCTCTGTTTCTCTTTCTGCCTCAGGAAGGCCAATTACTCTTAGGTTCGGTGTCTTGAAGTAATCATTCATCTCTTGCAGGTTTTGTTCTGTCTTTTTAAGCTCCTTTTCTATGTTTTTGACAGTTTGGGTTAGTTCTGTATTTTTGTCTTCAAGCTCTAGGATTTGTTCTGCTTGGCTAATTCTGCTTTCCTTGCTTATTAGTTTGTTAGTTATTTCCCTCAGACTATTCTTTTCTGCTGTTATTTCTGTCATCAGCTCCTTCCTATTTTCCTCTTGTCACTTCTCAATTTTTTTATTCTCTCTACTAATGTCTTGATGTCTGGGTTTGTTGCATGTGACCACTCATTCTGAGGCTCTTCATTGTTTGTGTTCCGAAGTCTGTTTTCTCAGTGTCTGACCTCTCCGGGGTCTGTGTGAGACGTATATTCTTCTTTTGGTTTTTCTTCATTTGTGCAGGTTTTTTCTCCTTACTTTTTCCTTCTTTCCACTTTCCCATCTTCTTTAATTTTGTTATTCAGATGTGGAGGGGTTGCTTTTTACTTCTGTTTGTTCAATCTCCTATTCTTCCTTATGTATATCCTCTTGCTTTGTTCAGTTCTGGAGTTGGACTGTAGGTTGGGGGAGGTCCTTTTTGCAGTTTTGAGATTTAATTAAGGGGGGAGCTGTGATTCAAAGTCTATCTTCAGATCCCGGTATCCACCGACTGGTATATGGATAATCTGAAACCCACTGCCCACTGCCTTGGAATCTGTCCATGCAGTGGGGTTGTAGGTTTACTTCCTGTAAGCCAAATGAGGTTAACAGAGGGAAGAGAATGGAGCAGGCAGTGAGTGGAAGTGGGGGGTGGAGATAGAGGTGTAAGAGGGAAAGCAGACAAGCATACTGACTAACAAATGAAAAGAGACACAAAGACTGAAACAAGTAAAAAGGAAAAACAATAACAATGACTACAAACTAACCAACAATAATAGGAAAAAACTAAAACATACAATGATGCTAACATACAAGTTATCCAACCTCCTCATTAGTGTGCTATTCCTCTATACAAAGATGGGGTTTACAGAGAAATAAAAAACAAAAAAAGAACAAAACAGACGGAATAGAATAAAGTCAGTAAACTAACATAACCAACCAACCATACTCTGAGACTTTTCCTTTAAGTCCAGTGTCCTTTCAGCTCTGATTTCCAGCTGTCTTTGCAGGCTGGTAGATTTTTTCACCGTTAGGGTTGGCTGCCCCTGGCCTGCTGTGGAGGTTGGTTCAGATCTGGGCTCCCTGCCCAATCTGTCACTCAGATCTGGCCTATTTATCAAGGGGAAAGAGCTTCTGTCTTTCCCATTTTGATGTTGTTACCTTGGATCCCCAGCAGTGGTGCTATCTCGCCACTCTAGTTGATCTTTATTTACAGCAGCTGGAGACTGCCTGGTACTGTACACGGAGGTTGGCAGGAGGTTGGCAGAAGTTGGCAGGCGGCTGCCCAGGTCGGGAGGGAGCAGGCAATGGTAGTGGAGGTGGCAACAGTCGCCTCACAGTACATGGAAGATGTTCCATGAACCTGGCTCCTGGCAAGGGGCTGAACGTGGCAGTGGCAGCAGTGGCAGCTATCTCAGTAGATGGTACTTGCAGGGGCTTCACGGTCCAAAGTCATGGGTTGCCTCAGGCATGGGCGGTGTGATGGCTGCACTGTGGCATCCGTGGCTGCAGTGGTTGCCCAGACTGCCAAGGTGTTTGAGCAGTGGCCACGGCTGAGCTCCGTGTGAAGAGCAGGCTGCCGACCATGGGAGCTGCAGCCCCTGGAAGAGAGCTAGAGCCTTTATGTGTGTTCTCTTTCAAGGAGGGTCTCACACACCAAGTTGCCCCATTGCCATCATGCTGGACATCCTCAAAAATGATACATTTCATTTTTCTGGTACATGAATAGTAATTTTAAGTCATTTATAATATAATTTGGGTCTACGTTTCATTTCATTAAGAATCAATGAACTCAAGAAGAAAATTTGTTAACCTGACCTGTTTTCTTTTTTCTCTCCTTTCCCCTCCTTCCTTTAAAAAAAAATATAGCAAAAATCTGGAGAAAAACCTGTTCCAGGTATGACTCATCTGATATTTTTATTACACTTGAAAAAAGACCAAGCAGCTTGTAACTCAGTATCAACTGCAGCATGTGAGATGACTGGTTATTTTGTCCTCCTGGACTCTCATTATAGTTTGGCATGCACACTTTGAGACCTACTGAGTTGCCAACAGGTGGTGCCTTTGTAGTAGTGATTTTGGTATTTAAAAGATGATTTGGGGTGGAAAGAGTAGGTATTTAGGAGGTGTGAAGAAGCCAAGGTGAGTTGAGGTTTTTAGTTCAAATCTCAGTTCTGTTATAGCCCTGAAAACAGATATTGAACTCTCCATAGAGTAATGATGTATCTTGCTTTTACATAATGTCTTATTTAAACGTTATATGGTTTTGTCTGGTATCACTAATTTCCTTATCAGGTTGTTAGATTTATACTGGGTTCTGGTATATGTCTTCCTGGGAAGCAGCTAAATTTAGAACTTGAGATAAGCAGTTAAAAACATCTGAAAGAGTGAACCATTTGTGTAAACCATTGTCTAAATTTATCTCTTCACCTTCTAAAAAAAAAAATCTACTTTTGATGTCTAGTGGATCAAACAAAGAGAGAGGCAGAGCCTACACCAGAAACTGTAAAGTCTGAGGAGAAGGAGACCACAAAGAACATCCAACAGCCTGTGAGTGCTAAGGGCCCCCCTGAGAAACGCATGAGACTTCAGTGAATGTCGACAAAAGGGAGGCCTTGCAGGGCTCGCAGGGTGGCTCTGAGCCTGCAGCATTGTGTTTGGCTGGGGAGCTTTTATGTACTTTGTCATAGCCTTCTTATTTGCATGAAATGCATATGTTCTTTATGAAGAGGCATAGTTCCCATCTTGCCTTCTGGGTCAATATTTCTCATGTGTCTTTTGTAATCTTTCTTCTACTAGATGGGAGCAGCCCACCTACTCATGTATATTATCACTTTCAAACAAAATAAAGGTATTTGTATATATTGCTTCATCATGACTTTTCCCCCTTACTGCTTTCTTTGCAGTTTTTCAAATGTACTTTGAAGACACAAAGACTATTAAAGTAGTGACTAAGCACATTTCCCTGTATTAGCTACATATTTCTCTGTATTAAAATAATAAACTGTTCTTAACAGTTTGGAAGAAGAAAAAAGGAAAACCTGTACTCACTAATATAATTATGCTGCAAATACTGTAACAACATTGTGAATTTTCTTTTAGTCTTTTTATGCATGTAATTAATTTTTAATAAAGAAAAATTTATTTTACAGTTACGGAGGCTGAGAAGTTCAAGGTCGAGGGACCACAATTTGTGAGGGCCTCTTGCTGATGGGGACCCTGCAGAGCCTTTTGTTTGCACAGGGTATCTCATGGTGACGGCGCTGAGTGCTCTCTGCATGTAAATTCTTTCAAAACCAGAGTTTGTAATCCTGATCATACAATTTTGCTTTATCATATTGTTGTATATGTTGTAAGCTTTTGCCATGTTTACTTAGCTGGTATAGATCATTTGTTTTAGTGATAGAATGCTTTCTTTTTTGTTCTTTTTGTTTGTTTGACTGAGGATCTCATTCTGTTGCCCAGGCTCTGTTGCCCAGACAGTGGCACAGTCATGGCTCATTATAGCCTCAACCTCCTGGGCTCAGGCGATTCTGCTGCCTCAGCCTCTCAAGTAGCTGGGATTATAGGTGCACCACCACACCTGGTTAAGTTTTTGATTTTTTGTAGAGATGGGGTCTCACGGTGTTGTCCAGCATATGGGCTCAAGCAGTCCTCCCACCTTGGCCTCCCAAAGTTCTGGGTTTACAGGCATGAGCCACTGCACCTGGCCAGTGACTGAATACATTCTATGAGTTATTATATCTCAGTGTTCTTAAATTCTTTCTGTGTTACATTTGGATTTTTTTCTCCAATTTGCATTATTTTAAATAAGGGCATAGTGATTACTTTTGTGTATGATGTCTTTTCAATATTTAGTATTTATTTCCTTGGGTTAGAGTTGCTCTTAGTCCATATTGCCAAGTTGTTTTTCTCAAAAAAGTTTGGACTCCAGTTACCACTAAACAGCAACTATAATAATGTACCAGGTTTTCTAGAATTGCTGCCACTGAGTATTGTCCGTCTCTCTGTCTTTCTCTCTTTCTCTCTCTCTGTATATGTAACAAGTACACACACAGCCTCCTTTTATGGAGAGTCAGTTGCAGTCATGCTCAGTTCCCTAAATACTTTAGTGTATATTTCCTAAAATCAAAAAAATTCTCTTAAGATCCTATTATCTAATCTATAGATCTTATTCATACCTTGCCAATAATTTATTTATAGCAAAAGAAAACCCTGAATCACGGATTGGATTTAGTTGTCCTGTCTTTTCAGTCTCCCTTAATTTGGAATGGTTCTTTAATCTTCCTTGTTTTCATGACCTTGATATTTGGACAGTTGAGATCTTTTATTTTATTGAATGTGTCTCAACTTGGGTTTGTTTGATATACTCTCTGGAATAAATTCACTCATGCATTTGTGTTAGGAACACCATAGAAAAGATGCCCACAAAGACACATGCTGTCTACTTGCCCTATTCCTGGTGATGTTAACGTTGATTGTGTGGTTAAGGTAGTGTCTATAAGCTTGCTCTACCATAAAGTCATTTTTCCTTTTGTAAGTTATAAGTATCTTGTGGGGACATATTCTGAGGCTCTGTGGGTATCCTGTTGCTTCTGAAACTTTTTACTCTCTAGCTGCCCTCCACTGATAATTCTTTCCTGAATCATTTATTACTATGATGATTGTCAATTGTGATTTTCTAATTCCGTAATTGTTTCCATGTTTATTAATTGGTCTTGTGCTCTAAAGAAAAGCTTTCATTCTGCCCCTATGTATTACATCATTATGAAACCCTGGATTCTTATTTTATTCAATGGGTATATTTCTTTACTGTCATGTATGTTGATGTTCAAATTGTCCTAGATTGGATCAGTGGGAGCCCTTTAAGTTTCTCCCTCTGTTCTTCTGATATGAGCCTGTCATTCATCTAGTGTTTGTTTTTAATCACAGTAAGATATTCCACCTCAACCCTGGCTCCAGCCTCTTTTTTAAGGGTTCCTATTCCTGTTAGAATACATTTGGAAGTCAAGGTCTTAGTGGTTGGTGTGTTCATTGTTGCTGCAGTGTCAGTGCTTCTAGGCCTTTTCAACTGACAGGAAGTAGGCATGAACATATGTGTGTGTGGGTGTCTTTGTGTCTGTCTATATTAAAGGCCATCATCATTTCATACTGATGTCTCCCATCTTAGTTCACCACCACAGGGCTCGTTGTGTTCTCTTCCTTATTGGCAATGCTCTTCCAAGTTGTTGAGAATTCTGGTTCCCATTGTCCGTAATGTATTTGCTTAATCTCAGAATAACAGTGTAGTTTTGGAATTGCTAACCTATACCTCTGCCAAAAAAAAAAAAAAAAAGGTCCTCTAATTAGAGTTCAGTCTTTGCTATGAGTTCTGATCTTTAGCCTGAGGCTATATAATACAGTACCTACTATGTTAGGCATTTACTTGGGTTCTTTTTCTTCTTCAATGTGGTTGTTACTCATTTAGTAGCTGGTTCAGTTAATTTTTGTTTTGATTTCTGTTTTAGTTTTTCCTCTTGTTCTTAATGATTTCTGTCTTCTTGTTTTGTTTGGAGGCATGTGAAATGTTAATGGATTCCGAATATCAGAATTGTCTGAAAGAGATTTTAAGTATTAATATCATACGTCCTTCTCCTCACCCCTACTTATTTGTCCTCTCCTTCCTGCTTCGTTCCCACTTACCCTCTCAAAGTAACCAATCTAATTAGTCCTTGGTTTACCTTTACTGTTTTGGGTGGGTTGTGGGGCCACAAGCAAATATTTTATTTTCCTTTCTCGCACGAAGGCAGCATCTAATGTAAACTCTTGCTAATTGCTTATTTTCCACTTATTTAAACATGAACTTTTATTGTAAAGATATTGATTCCTTCTTTGTATTACTTGCTTGAAGTATTTTTCCAGCTTTTGTTTTTCCAGCAAAGCTCCTTTTCTTTCAACTACATCATGGTAAAATACCACATACAAACAGTACACAAAATAATGGAGTAGAACTCATTGTACCTGTGTAACTTGCCATGCAGGTTAAGAAACTGAGTGTGGCCAGTTCCCTGGAAGCTCCTTCATGTACCCTCCTGATCATAATGCTTGTCCCATCAATCAGAGGTCACCTTTACCCTCAATTTCATGGTAATCGCTTGCCTTTTCAGTTTTACCCCATAACCATTCATCCCTAAATAAATGCTTAATTTTGATTGCCTGTTTTTAATGTAGATGAAATTCATGTGCATTTTATGTATGGCTTCTTTTGCTCAATATTATGTTTTTGAGGTTCATTAAAATTGCTTCATGTTGTAGTTACTTTAATATCTATACCATATTCTATTACATAACTATTACAACATTTGAGTTCGTTTGAATGGTGATGGACATTTGGATTGTAGTTTGAACTATTATTAAAAATTGTTTCTATGATATTTGTACAAACTTCTAATATGACATTTTATGAATATTATAATGCTGTTTGGTGTATGTTATAGGCTGAATTTTGTCCTGCCCACTCCAAACAAGATATGTAGAAGTCCTGACTCCCAGTACCTCAGAATGTGACCTTATTTGGAAACAGGGTCATTTCAGACGAGGCTATGCTGGAGTAGGGTGGACCCCTTACCTGATATGACTGGTGTCTTTATTTAAAAAAAAAAAAAAGTGAGGAGATTAAGGGAGAATGCCATGTGAAGACGGAGAATCAGTGTATCTACCAGTCAAGGAATGCCAAAGATGGTTGGCAAGTCACCTGATGCTAACAAGAGGCAAAGGAGGAGTCCCCTTCAGGTTTCAGAGTAAGCACGGCCCTACTGACACCTCGAGTTTGGACTTTATGCTTCCAGAACATTGAGAGGATAAATTTGTTGTTTAAGTTTTTCAGATTGTTGTACTTTATTACGGCAGCCCTAGGAAACAAATAATGTGTACATGTGCTTATTTCACTGTTGTATTCAAATTGCTGGATTATAAACCTGCCTTTATTCAACTTTAGTTGATGTGAAAATATTTAACAAAGTGTTTATACCAGTTTATACTCCAACCAGCAGAGTACAGGTTCCAGTTGTTCCACACCTTTGTTAACACTTGATACTGTCAAAGAAAAATTTAGTCATTCTGGTGGGTATTGAGTGGTATCTTTTTGAGGTTGCAGTTTATATTTCCTGGTAATTGATGATGCTGAGCATCTTTTCATTATTCTTAGGTATCTCTGGATATTCATATTTGTGAAGTGTGCTCAGACATTTTACACATTTTTTATTGGTTCATTTTATAGAGTCTGAAGCGTTATTTGTCTGTTAAACATTTTTAACTTTCTTTTCCTACCCTAGATGAACAGAAGTTCTTAATTTTAATGTCTCAGTTTGTCAAACTTGTTCTTTATTGTTAATGCTTTTTTTGTGTGTCTCATTTGAGTTATAAAGATACTTTCCTGTTATAGAAGCTTTATTACCTTATATTTCACATTCAAGACTATCTGTTTGGTTACGATTGACCTATAGGTCAGTTTGGGGAGAACTGACATTTAAACAATATTGAGTCTTCAGAATCACAAACATGGTATGTTTCTCCATTTATTTAGGTTTTTAAAATTTTGTTTCAGGAAAACTTTGTGTTTTCACAGTACAGTTCTTGAACATGTTTTAAGTTTATCCCTAAGCATAACGTGGTTTTTGATGCTAATGTGAAATAGATTTCAAAATGCTTTTTCCATCAGCTTGTATTTAGTATGTAGACATAGAGTTGCTTTTGTATAATTGGACTTGTATTTTGTTACCTTACTAAATTCAATTAACAGTTCTGGTCACTTTCTTGTGTATTCCTTAGGATTTTCTGCATCTATAATTATGTCAGCCCTAAATAAAAAAGAAGTTTGTTTTCCTTTTCAAAAATGTCTTTTTTCTTTAAAATTGTGGTAAGTGTACATAGCATAATGTATCATTTAACCATTCTTTTTTTTGAGTTGGAGTCTCACTCTGTCGCCCAGACTGGAGTGCAGTGGCCACTCCGGGCCACCGCAGCCTCGATCTGCTGGGCTCTGGCGATCCTTCTGCCTCAGCCTTCCAAGGAGCTGGAACTACAGGCGCGTGCTACCAAGCCAGGCTCATTTTTGATTGATTGTAGAGATCAGGCGGGTCTCGAACCCGCAGGCTTAGGCAATCCACTCACCCAAGCTCCCAAAGGCACGGGATTACAGACTGAGCCACCTAGCCCGGCTCATTTAACCATTCTTAAGGGGCGTTAAGTACATTTACATTGTTGTGCAACTGTCACCACCATCCATCTCCAGAACTTTTTCATCCATCCAAGTGAAACACTGTGTCCATTAAGCATGAACTCCCTTTTCCTCTTTCATCCAACTCCTGGCAACCACCCTTCTATTTTGTCTCTATAAATTTGACTACTCTAGATATCTCATACAAGTGGAATCATGTAGTATTTGTCCTTTGACTTACCATGATGTTTCCAGTTTTCATCTGTGTTGTGTTGGAACTTTCTTTTTAAGGCTAAATACTATTTCAGTGTGTGTGTCTGCACGCATCTCACATTTTATTTAACCTGTCATTTGGGTTGTCCTCTTGGCTGTTGTGAATAATGCTGCTATGAATTTTGATGTACAAATATCTATTTGAGTCCTTGCTTTCAATTTGTGTGTGTGTGTGGGTGTGTGTGTGTTCCCAGAAGTCATAATTCTATTTTTAACTTTTTGAGGAATCACCATGCTGTTTTCCTTGACAGCTGTACCATTCGACATTCCAAATAGCAATGCCCTGTGTTCTAATTTCTCCACATCCTCACCAACTCTTGTGATTTTCTGTTAATAGCTATCCTAATGACTAGTGATGTTAAGGTTTTCTTGTACTTACTGTCTATTTTTTTTTGAAACAAGTATATTTAAGTGCTTTGAACAATTAAAAAATTGGGTTTTTGTTGTTCTGAGTTATAGTAGTTTAAACACAAAAGGAGGGATCCCTCAAAAACTGGACTTATCTTTTAGAGGGTGGGTTCCTTGTAGAACACTTGGAATTTGTTTCTCCAGATCAAATGGTCAGCCAAAGTTTTTATTTGGAAATTTTGAGGTTTCATCACGATTAGAAGAAGAAACGTCCCAAGTAGTGGCCTGTCTGGGTGTTTGGGAGGTTTTGATCAAAAATCGCATGACCCCCGTGCCCTACCCTCCCTATTCACCCAGTTTTTCCCTGAGCAACTTTTTTTTATGTTTCCCCAGATGAGAAAAGTACTCAAAGGGAAACATTTTGCCAATGTGGAAGAGATGAAACAAAAAATGGCAGAAGCACTAAAAGGCATCAAATTTGAGTTAAAAAACTTGAGCAGTGGAAAAGGCGTCTTGATAGGTGTATTGCATCAAAGTACTCTGAAGGTGACTGAAATTTAAACATGTAAGAGTAAATGCAATTTTTAATAAATTCCATTTTGGGGAGTCCCCTCATATGCACACACATTTTCTTTGACACAGGATCTTGCTCTGTGATCTAGGCTGGAGTGCAGTGGTGGGATCATAGTTCACTACAGCTGATATCCTCGGATGGAATCCTACTGCCTCAGCCTCCCATGTAGCTAGTGCCCGGCTATTTTTTTCTTTTTTCTCTTCCTCCTCCCCACTCCTCCTCCCCTCTCCTCCCCTTCCTCCCCCTCTTCTTTTTTCTTCTTCGCCCCAAGCAATCCTCCTGCCTCTGCTTCCTGAGCTACATATCCAAGAAATTCTTGCCAAATCCAGTGTCATTACGTATTTTCCCTGTGTGTTCTTCCAAGTGGTTTATAATTAAAATGTTTTTTTTTTTTTTGAGTGGGAGTCTTTATTGCTCAGGCTAGAGTACAGTGGCACACTTGCAGCCACCACAGCCTTGACCTGCTGGGCTCAGGTGATCATTCTACCTCAGCTTTCCAAGTAGCTGTAACTACAGGCACACGCTACCACGCCCAGCTAATTTTTTGACTTATTGTAGAGTTGAGGTCTCGCTGCATTGCCCAGGCTGGTCTTGAACCCATGGACTCAGGCAATCCTCTCAGCCTCTCAAAGTGCTGGGATTGTAGACATGAATGTACTGTGAGAAAAGGGTCATCCATTTTTGTTCTTTTGCATGCAGATACCAAGTTTTCCCAAAACTTTGTTGAAAAGACTACTTCCTCATTAAATAGTCTTGACATCCTTGTCAAAAATCATCTGCCAGGTATATGAGAATGTCTGCTGTATTCCTTTGGCCCATATGTCTGTCTTCATACCAGTACTACCATGTTTTTTATTATTGTAGCTTTGTAGTAAGCTTTGAAATCAGGAAGTGTGAGATCTTTGAAAAATAACTTTGTTTTGGCTATTTGGGATCCCTTGAATTTCCATATGAATTTTAGGGATTATAGTCCTGCACTGTGCATTTGTCAAGGTTTGAAAATAGTTGTTTCATGAGTTTGTTCTGGTGTTTATGGTGTCAGTGCACATTTGGTGCCAGTTATTCCACCATGGCAGAAAGTGAAGACTAGTTTTAAATTTTAGTAGTTTTAAATTTTATCGAACACTTGATATGTACTTTTTTGGGGGGAGCATTTGTTGAGATAACTATGATATTTCTCTTCTGATAATGTGATGAATTATAATGAATTATACTTTTTTCCCACCCAAATGTTAACCAATCTTGTGTTTCAGGAATAAACCTCTCTTTGTCATAATGTTATCTTTTAAAAAATATTATTGGGTTAATTTGCTATGATTTGCTTTAGGATTTTTACATTTAATTATATATATAAGATTGACCTGCAATATTCTCTTTTCTTTAAGTTCTTTTGTTGTTGTGTAATGAGTTTTTGTCACCATCAGATGATTGGGAGATATTCTCTTTCTTGAAGCTGTGAGCATACCAAACACTGCTATTCCCAGAGGGTTTTGCCACCTGTACACCTCTGAACAACGATACTTGTGTCTAGGCTGTTGTGCCCTTGCTCTAGGCCTTCCCACCTCCTCATTTTTCACAGTCCACCTCAGGGAACTTCTACTCTGGCAAGCATTTCCTGAGTCTCCTGACTTCACTTTGTGTCCCTCTTCAAGCTTCAACCTCTCCCTGTGCCCTACACTGTGCCGACCTGTTCTCTGTCACTTGCTCCATGCATGCAGACATGTCAGGTATTGCCATCTGCATGTTAGTTTCCACTATTGGCCTTGAGCTTCTGGGGACTGTTGAGTGCGTGAATGAATGAATGAGTTTTATATTTCTGCCCCAAACCTATGGCAGAATTTACCCATGAAACCTGTATTATATTTGGAGAAAAGACTTGTAGTTATGTTGTATGGGCTCTTTTTGTTCCTATTCAGATTTTTAAGAAAGTTTCAGCTTTTATAAATTATATCTTTCTAGTAATTTGTCTATTTAAATTTTCAAAGTTTAGGCTAAATGTTGTTCATAATGTTCTGTGATCTTTGTGGTTTTTTTTTTTTTAGAGACAGAGTCTTGCTCTGTCACTCAGGGTGGAATGCAGTGATATGATCATAGCTCACTACGGCCTTGATATTGCTGACTCCCACCTTGGCCTCCCAAAGTACTGAGGTTACAGGCATGAACCACCATACCCAGCCAATTCTATGATATTTTACTGTTTGCATGAATTGTTGATATTCCCCTCTTTTTCCATACCTGATAGTTGTCATTTATATCTTCTATCTTTTTCTTGATCGGTGTTGCTAAAGTTCCACCTTTCATAAATCATTTTAAAGAACTAAACTATACTTTTTTTGATCTCTCTGTTGTATGTTTATATTTTTTGCTGTTGCATGAACTTCTGGTCTTTATTATTTCTTCTACTTTCATCTTTATTCTTTTTATTTTTCAGGTGGATACATTTTGCTGATTTTTCCAGCTTGTATTTCTTTTGTAATTTATTAATTAAAAGCTATACATGTTAGCTGCATTGCATAGCTTTCGTCTGTAATATTTTCCTTAACATTCAGTTTTAAATATTTTCAAAAATCTCAAAGAAGGACATTAATTGACTCTTCTTTGTTCTTCTACTCATCTCTCTAGTGTATTCAGATTTTTTTTCTTTTTTTTTGAAAGCAGGATTTATTGAGAGGATAGAAATCTCTCACAGTGGACTGGGACCTAAGTTGGTTGCCCCAGATTTTGTCTCTTTTTAAAGTTTAATTTGAAAATGCTACTTCCTCTGTAAAGCCTTCCTGATAAACACCTATAATCGTCTGATAGTTTCTCCCTTATGGCACTTATTTTTAGAGTTAAGTATATCTCAGCTATCACTCTGAACAGCATGTTCCTAGAGAACAAAGCTCATGCTTGAAAAACTCAATAGTATGCATCATTTAAAAAACGATTGAAGTATAATTATAAACAAAAAATTCCACACATTTAACATATACATCTTGCTTAGTTTGGACATATGCATACAGCAGTGATATCATTACCACAAACAAGGTACTAGACATATCCACTGCCTCCAAACGTCTCTGTGTGCTCGTGTCTGTGTGTGGATACTTAGCATGAGCTCTATCCACTTAACCAATGTTTAAGTACACAGTACAATATGTTGTGCAGCAAATCTCTAGAACTTATTCATCTTGTATAACAAAACTCTATATCCACTGAAGAACAATTTCCTGCTTTCCCCTAGTTCCTGGTAACCACTGTTCTACTCTCTGCTTCTATGAGTAGGGCTATTTTAGGTACATGATTAAAATGGAATCATGCAGCATTTGTCTTTATGTGACTGGTTTATTTCATTCCTTACAATGTCCTTGAGTTCCATCCATGTTGTTACAAATGGCAGGATTTCCTTCCTTCATTCTTTCACCAGACTCTCACTCTTACCTAGGCTGGAGTGTAGTGGCATGCTCACAGCTACCACAGCCTCTACCTCCTGGGATCTGGTGATCCTTTCACCTCAGTCTTCCAAGTAACTGTAACTACATGTGTGCACCACCCCGCCTGACTAAT
>NW_007247212.1:0-4939 GCF_000164805.1 Carlito syrichta
TTTTTTTTGAGTTGGAGTCTCACTCTGTCGCCCAGGCTGGAGTGCAGTAGCACACTCACAACCACTGTAGCCTCGACCTGCTGGGCTCAGGCGATCCTTCTGCCTCAGCCTTCCAAGTAGCTGGAACTATAGCCATGTACCACCACGCTCGGCTAATTTTTAAAAATTTATTGTAGAGATGAGGTCCTGCCAAGTTGCCCAGGCTGCTCTCAAACCTGCAGGCTCAGGCATTCCTCTCACCTCGGCCTCCCAAAGTGCTGGGGTTATAGGCGTGAGCCACTACACCTAGCCTACTATCATGTTTTCTTGATATGTCTATCCTTTGCCAGTACTTACATGTCTTGGTTAATGTGGCTTTATAGTCAGTCTTAAAATGAGGTCTTTCAGTATATTCAAATATTACTTTGAATATTCTAGGTCCTTTGAATTTTCTTATACATTTTAGAAGTAGCTGTCAACTTCTACACAAAAGCAATGCAAATTTTGATTGATTGTGTTGAATCTCTAAATCAAATTAAGGAGAACTGACATTTTAGCAATGCTGAGATTTTAAATGATATGGCTCCATTTTTTTTTTTTTTTGAGTTGGAATCTCACTCTGTCGCCCAGGCTGGAGTGCAGTGGCCACTCCCGGCCACCGCAGCCTCGACCTGCTGGGCTCCGGCGAGCCTTCCGCCTCGGCCTTCCGAGTAGCCGGAATTACAGGCACGCGCTACCATGCCCGGCTGATTTTTTTATTTATGGTAGAGAGGAGGTCTCGCCAAGTTGCCCAGGTGGGTCTCGAACCCACGGGCTCAGACAGTCCACTCGCCTCAGCCTCCCAAAGCATGGGATTACAGGCTGAGCCACCGAGCCCAGCTCATCTTGCACTTTTATATGATGGAGATGGCTTCTCTCCTTAAACCTCAAAAGCCAACCTCTGCTAGCTTCCAACTTTTCTTCTGCAGCTTCCTCACCTCTCTTAGTCTTTGCAGTATTGAAGAGCGTGAGAGCCTTGCTCTAGATTAGGCTTTGGCTCTAGGGGATGTTGTAGCTGGTTTGATCTTCTGTCCAGACCACTCCACTTCGGCAATAAGGCTGTTTCACTTTCTTATCATTTGTGTGTTCACTGGAGTAGCACTTATACTTTCCTTCAAGAACTTTTCCTTTGTATTCACAGCTTGGTCAGCTGACACAAGGGGCCTGGTTTTTGGCCCGTCTCAGCTTTCAACATGCCTTCCTCACTAAGCTTAACCGTTTCTAGCTTTTGATTTAAAGTGAGAGACGTGCGACTCTCCCTTTCACTTGCACACTGAGAGGCCATTGTAGACTTCTTAATTGGTCTCATTTCAATATTACTGTGTCTCAAGGATTAGGGAGGCCCTGGGAGAGGGAAAGAGATAGGGGAACGCCAGTGGATGGAGCAGTCAGAACACATACAAAATTTATCAGTTACAAGATGTATTATTATAACTGCCATCTTATGTAGGTGTGGCTTGTGGCACCTCACATGTCAAAAATCACTGATCACAGATCACCATAATAGATATAATAAAATTGAGAAAGTTTGAAATGTTGCAAGAATTACCAAAATGTGACACAGGGTTGTCACAAACCTTTAATTTGTGAAAAGTGCAACATCTGTGAAGCATGATAAAACAAAGCACAATAAAATGAGGTATGCCTGTATTCCCTGATGATCATTTTTTTAAAAATCAGAGTCTCACTCCGTCGCCCAGGCTGGAGTGCAGTGGCATGCTCATGGCTACCCCAGCATCTACCTGCTGGGCTCAGGTGATCCTTCTGCCTCAGCCTTCCAAGTAGCCGGAACTACAGGTGCGTGCTACCGTGCCCGTCTAATGTTTTGGTTCATTATAGAGATGAGGTCTCGCCAAGTTGCCCAGGCTGTTCCCAAACCCGTGGGCTCTCAGCCTGATTGTCATTTTAATGTCTAAAGGGTGTGTAGGGATAACATTTCATTCCAAATACTGGTAATTTAGGTTCTCTCTCTCTTCAGACCAGCTGTGAGTTTGTCAAGCTGTAGATCTTTTTAAAAGAACCAACTTTTGACTTAATTTTTTCATATTTTCCATTTCCTTGAGTTCTGCCCTTATCTTCATTACTTCCTTCCTTCTACTTCCTGTGGTGTATTAGTCAGGGCCCAGCCAGGAAACAGAAACCACGCCAGTAATACGAACTGCAACTTGTAAAGTATTGTTAACTGGTAAAAGAGGTAACAAAGATGTGATATAATGAGAATTATATATGTGGTCACTGCCTCCTCCACCCTTGTCTGGCACACAGCTTCTAAAACCCTTGAAGTCTTTCCAGTGGCAGGTGTCTTTTGTTTGCTGAGGAGATGACTGATGACCAGCAGCTCCTGAACAACCTCGGGATGGGGGCTGGTTGCCATGGGAACCAACCCAATGCTTAAAGGGTTGAGATGTTCGAGTCCACCTGCTCACCTCCTGGGAGAGGAGAGGGGCTGATGATTGAGCTTGGTTTGTGATCAGTGATTCAATCAACTGTCCTTACATAGTGAAGCCTCCAAGAAAACTCAAAAGGATGAGGTTTGGAGAGCTTAAGAGTTGCTGAACACCCAGAGGTGCTAGGAGGTACCCCCAAACAATTATAACAGTAAATCAAAGGCCAGGTGCAGTGGCTCATGCCTATAATCCCAGCACTTTGGCAAGAGGATCGCTTGAGCCCAGGAGTTCAAACCCAGTCTAGGCCACATAGCAAGACTTCATCTTGCTATGGCAGAAGGATAGCCTGAGTCCAGGAGGTCAAGGCTGCCGTAAGCCATGCTCGTGCCACTACACTCCGGCCTGGGCGACAGAATGAGACCCCAACTCAAAACAAAATAAAACAAAACAAAAGATCACTGATCTTAGATCACTGTAATAGATATGGTAATAATTGGAAAGTTTGAAGTATTGC
The DNA here is from genome assembly GCF_000164805.1 of Carlito syrichta. Taxonomy (NCBI): domain Eukaryota; kingdom Metazoa; phylum Chordata; class Mammalia; order Primates; family Tarsiidae; genus Carlito; species Carlito syrichta. The sequence continues at coordinate 2,920 of NW_007247212.1, forward strand.
GAGAATTACCAAAATGTGACACAAAGACACAAAGTAAGCACCTGCTGTTGGAAAAGTGGTACCAACCGCATTTGGTGGTGTGCCCAGAGAGGGCATGGAAGCTCTGCACCCCTGTCCCCACGTCTCTCTCTATGGATCTCTTCCAGCTGTCTGTCCATTTGTAGCCTTGCAAATACTTCTCTGTCATAAATCAGCAACAGTGAGGAAACGGAGTTCCTGGGTTCTGTGAGCCACTCTCACAAATGATTGAACCTGAGAGAGAGTCGTGAGAACGTACAGTTTGTAGCCAAGTCAGACAGAAGCTGTGGGTTACCTGGTGACCCCCCATTTGTAACTGGTGTCTGAAGATGAGGGCAGTCTTGTGGGACTGTGGGGTCTGTGCTAATATCGCTTAATATCAAGACTGAATTGAATTGTAGGACACCCAGTTGGTGTCTCCTGAGAGCTGGAGAACTGCCTGGTGTGGGGGAAAACCCCACACATCTGGTGTCAGAAGTGAAGTGTTGAATGTTGTGAATGAGGGTAGAGAGGTAAAGTTTGTTTTTCCCTATGCAAGAGGCCTCTAAGGAGTAATAGAAATGGCAAATACAAAAGCAGCTACTTTAGAAGAAAACATCCATGACATTGGACTTGGCATGCTTTCTTGAATATGATGCCAGAAGTGCAGGCAATAAAAGAAAAGATAGATCAATTGGACTCCATCAAAATTAAAACTTTGGGACATCAAAGAATATTATCAACAGAGTGACAGGACAGCCCACCAAGTGGGAGAAAATATTTGCAGATCCTGTATCAGGTAAGCAATTGTTACCTTGACTATATGAAGAACTCCTATAACTCAACAACCACAAAAAACAAACAACCCAATTCAAAAATGAGCAAAGGACTTGAATAGACATTTCTCCAAAGAAGACATCCAAATGGCCAGGAAGCATGTGAAAAGATGCTCGACATCACTAATCATCTGGGAAATGCAAATCAAAACCACAATGAAATGTGACTTCACACCCATTCCGACGGCTGTTTTCCAAAATACAGAAAACAAGGGTTGGCAAGGATCTGGAGAAATTGGAAGCCTGCATGTTGCTGGCGGGAGTATAAATGGTGTGACTGCTGTGGGAAACATAGAACAAGTCCTCAAAAAATCAAACACAGGATTACTTTATAATCCAGCAATTCTGCCTCTTGGGATATGCCCCAAAGAGCTGAAAGCAGGGCCTAGAACAGGTATGTATACGCCCTTGTGCATAGCAGCACTGTCCATGCAGCGGAAAGGTGGAAATAACCCAGGTGTCCATTGATGGATGACCAGATAGACAAAGTGTGGTCCATCCACACGATGGTGCATTTTTCTGCCTCGAAAGGAAGATCATATGCTACAACATGGATGAACTGTGAAATATGCCAGTCACAAAAGGACAAGCAATGTATGGGTGTACTCATGTGAAACCCCTAGAGTAATCACACTCAGAGACAGGACATAGAACAGTGATTGCCCAGGGGTTAGGCTGAGAGGGGGATGGGAAGTTATTGTTTAATGGGGACAAAGTTGCAGTTTGGGAGAACAAAATAACTCTGGAGATGGATGGTGGTGATGGCTGCACAGCAATGTGAACGCACTTTTAATTATTATTATTTTTTTTGAGTTGGAGTCTCACTCTGTTGCCCAGGCTAGAGTGCTAGGACATGATCATGGCTGACCACAGACTTGGCCTCCCGGGCTTAGATGATCCTCCTGCTTCTGCCTCCTGAGTAACTGGGACCACAAGCATGTGCCACCATGCCTGGCTAATTTTTGGACTTTTTTTGTAGAGACGAGGTCTTGCTATGTTGCCCAGGCTGGTTTTGAACTCCTGGACTCAAGCAATTCTCCTGCCACGGCCTCCCAAAGTGTTGGGATTACAGGCATGAGCCCAGATGAATGTATTTAATATACCAAACTATATATCTAAAAATGATTAAAATAGTAGGTTTTATGTTATGGCTCCCCGCCCACTTTTTTTTTTTTTTTTTTTTTTTT
>NW_007247212.1:4959-33600 GCF_000164805.1 Carlito syrichta
TCAAGCAATCCTTCCACCTCAGCCTCCCAAATAGCAGGGGCTACAGGCACACACTACCACATCTGGTTAATTGTTAAATTTTTTGTAGAGTTGAGGTCTTGCTACGTTGCCTAGGCTGGTCTTAAACTCATGGGCTGGAGCAATCCTTCCACCTGAGTCTCCCAAAATGGTGGGATTACAGGCATGAGCCACTACACCCAGCCAGACTTTTTTTCTTTTCTAGTATAAAGCATTTACTGTTTCCCTTTAATCACTGCTTCAACTCCAGCCTACATATTTTGGTGTGCTGTATTTCAGTATCATTCTACTTGCAATATTGCAAAATTTTTCTTGTAATTTCTTCTTTGACTCATGGATTATTTTGAAGTCTGTTGTCTAATTAACAAATAGTCAAGGTTCTTCCAAATGTCTTATAGCTGTTGATTTCTAGTTTAATTGTGGCTAGACAACATATTTCATATGATTTCAGTCTTTTAAAATTGGAGACTTATGACCCAGCTTATGGTGTATCTTGGTGAATGTGTCATTTTCACTTAAAAAGTACACACAGTCTATACTTGCTGTGCTTAATTACTGATTAGGTCAGGGTGGTTACTGGTGTTCTTCAGATTTTCTGATGTTTGCTCCTCAAATGCTGAGAGAATGGTGTTTGCTATGACCTGAATGTTTGTGTTCCCCAAAAAGTTGTATGTTGAAACTTAATCCCCAGTGCAGTGGAGTTGGGAGTTGGGACATCTGAATGTGATCCGGTCATGAGGGCAGAGCCATTGTGAATGGGATTAGTGTCCTTATAAAAGAGGTTTGAGAGAACTTGTTAGTACCTTTTGCCACAGGAGGATACAGCAGGGAGATGCCATCTTTGAAGCAGGAAGTGGGTCCTCAGCAGATACTAAATCTGCTGGTACTTTGATCTTGGACTTCCCAGCCTGCAGAACCGCTAGTAGTGCATTTCTGATTATTATACCCAGTCTAGGGTATTTTGTCATTGCAGTCCAAACAGACTAAGGTGGCTTTAAACACTTCAACTATGATTGTGAAATTGCTAGTTTTGCCTTTTAATTCTTTCAGGCTTAGCTTCATGTATTTTGAAGCTCTTTTGGTTAGGTGCACACACATTTATGATTATATGTCTTCTTGACAAATTGACCCTCTTATCATGATGAATGCACTCCTTTATCTCGGATGATAATTTTTTCTTGGAGCCACTTTATCGATATTGATATAACCTCTTCAGTCTTTTTTTGGCTGGCTGTTGGCGATGTGCAAATGGTCGCCAGCTCACAATGGTTTGACTTACAATTTTTCAACTTTATGATGGTGCGAAAGTGATACACATTTGGTAGAAGCTGTACTTTGAGTATCCATGCAACCATGCTTTCAGTGCAGTATTCAGTAATTTACATGAGATATTCAACATTCTGTTATAAAATAGACTTTGTGCTAGATGATTTTGCTTAACTGTAGGCTGTTTTGCAAGTATTCTGAACACGTTTAAGATAGGCTACGATAAACTAGCATGTTCAGTAAGTTAGATCTATTAAATGTGTTTTCTTTTTTTTTTGGAGTTGGAGTCTTACGCTGTCACTCAGACTGGAGTGCAGTGGCTGCTCCCTGCTGGGCTCCGGTGATCCTTCTGCCTCAGCCTTCCAAGTAGCTGGAACTATAGGCATGCGCTACCACGTCTGGCTAGTTTTTGATTTATTGTAGAGATGAGGTCTCACCACATTGCCCAGGCAGGTCTCAAACCCGCAGGCTCAGGCAATCCACTCACCTCAGCCTCTCAAGGTGCAGGATTACAGGCTGAGCCACCAAGCCCGGCAAATGTGTTTTCTTTTGTTTTTGTTTTGGTTTTGGTTTTTTTGGGTTGGAGTCTCACTCTGTTGCCCAGGCTGAAGTGCAGTGGCACACTCATGGCCACCCCAGCGTTGACCTGCTGGGCTCTGGCAATCCTTCTGCCCCAGCCTGCCAAGTAGCTGGAACTACAGGTGCATGCTACCACACCTGACTAATTGTTGATTTATTGCAGAGACGAGGTCTCACTAAGTTGCCCAGGTTGGTCTCGAACCTGTGGGCTCAGGCAATCCACTCATCTCAACCTCCCAAAGTGCTGGGATTACAGGCTGAGCCACCAAACCTGGCCTTAAATGTGTTTTTGACTTGTGACATTTTCTTTTCTTTCTTTCTTTCTTTCTTTTTTTTTAGAGACAGAGTTTTACTCTGTTGCCTAGGCTGTAGTGCAGTGGCATGAGCATAAATCTCTGCAGGCTTGAACTCCTGGGTTCAATGAGTTCCCACTTCAGTCTCCTGAGTAGCAAGGACTACAGGCATATCACCATGCCTGGCTAATTTTTTATTTTTTGGTAGAGATGGGGTCTTGTTATGTTGCCCAGGCTAGTCTTGAACTCTTGGGATCAGCCTCCAGGCCTCTCAAAGTCCTGGGATTACAGATGTGAGTCTTATGATATTTTCTTCCTTTTTTTTTTTTGGAGACAAGGTTTCACTCTGTCACCCAGGCTGGAGTGCAGTGGCACAATCATGGCTCACTGCAGCCTCCAACTCCTGGGTTCAAACAATCCTCCTGTCTCAGCCTCCCAAATAGCTGGGACTATAGGTGAGTATCACTACGCCTGGCTAATTTTTTCTATTTTTTTGTAGATATAGAGTCTCACTTTGTTGCCCAGGCTGATCTTCAACTCCTGGGTTCAAGCAGTCCTCCCACCTTAGCCTCCCAAAGTGCTGGGATTACGGATGTGAGCCACCAAGCCTGGCCCAAGTAGCTGGGACTACAGGCAGTCACCACCATGCCTAGATAATTTTTTGTAGATACAGGGTCTCACTTTGTTGCCTAGGCTGATCTTGAACTCCAGAATTCAAGCAATCTTCCCATCTCAGCCTCCCGAAGTGCTGGGATTACAGGTGTGAGCCACCACATTTGGCGTTATTTTTAATTTCTGAGGGGTTTATCAGGAAATGATGCCATCTCATAAGTTGAGGAGTATCTGTATATCTTTTCTAAACAGACAATTTCATCCTGTGTTTATACTTAAAATGCATCTTTTATACACAGCACATAGTTGAGTGGTTTTTTTTATTCCTTCTGATGACCTCTGCTTTTTAAATGGATTAATCAGTCCGTTTCTAGTTAATATACTGGAGTGCCAAAAAAGTGGATACACATTTTATTTATTTGTTTATTCATTTATTGAGTTGGAGTCTCACTCTGTCGCTTAGGCTGGAGTGCAGTGGCACACTCATGGCTACCCCAGCGTCAACCTGCTGGGCTCCAGCGATCCTTCCGCTTCAACCTTCCTAAAGTAGCTGAAACCACAGGCGTGCGCTACCACGCCCGGCTAATTTTTTTTTTTTCTTGTAGAGACAGGGGTTCACCAAGTTGCCCGGGCTAGGCTTGAACCCATGGGCTCAGGCAATCCACTCACCTCGGCCTACCAAAGTTCTGGGATTATAGACTGAGCCACCAAGCCCAGTCTTATTTTTTTAATTATTTATTTTTTTTATTTTAAAGATGTGGGGTACAATTCAGGGTTAGGTGTACAAATGTTCATGATGCAGGTACCCTTGTTGATAAGGTGTGCCCCCCTGACAGTTTCCCCCTACTGACAATCCCTTTCTTGTACACACATTTTAAGTGGTGTTAAGAGATGTTCGCCGTCATCAGAAGTGTCTGGACGCTGATGGTAACTACTTTGAATGCCTGTTGCAACTGCAGAAATCGTATGTGACTTGTATTCATCTTATTAGTATTACAATGTTAATGCAGTCTTTTCCTTTCTTAAACTGTGTATACCTTTTTTTGGCACCCTTTGTAGTTATGGATATAAATGGGTTTAGATCTACCACCCTACTCTTTGGTTCTTATTTGTTCCATCTTCTTTTCTTGGCTTTTTTTAGGTTAATTAAATATTTTTTAGGATTCTATTTTAACTTATGTTTTGACTTTTCAATTGCACCTCTTTGTATTCTTATTTTTGTGTTTGCTGTACAGATTTTATCATACATCCATCCTTAAATTTTCACAGCCTACTTAGAATTAATACTGTATTTCTTTGTGGGAAAAAAAAAGTGTAAACCACACAACCCTCTGAGGAGTTCATTTACCACTTTCCATCCTGTATATAATTGTTGTTATATATTTTTTAATCTGTATACATTTAAATGAGACAATGCAGTCATAAAATTTTTGCTTTAAACAGTTGTGTGCATTTTAAAGAAATTAAGAGTAAGAGATAATCTCATGGCTGGGCACAGTGGCTTCTGCCTGTTAATCCCGGCACTTTGGGAAGCCAAGGTCTTTCTCTACTTGACCATGTATCTGTCATATCCTGTACTCTTTGATCCTTCCTGAAGAGCTGAGTTTCCATCTGACATCATTTCCTATCAGCCTGAAGGACTTGTTTAGCCTTTTTTTTTTTTTTTGGTAGGTCTGTTGACAGCTGATTCTCTTTCATTTGTATATATCTGCAATGTCTTTACTTCAGCTTCACTCCCGAATGGTAATATCACTGATCATAGAGTTCTGAGTTGACAGTTCTTTGAGGACTTTAAAGACAGAGCTCGCTGGGTGCAGTAGCTCACGCCTGTAATCCTAGCACTTTAGGAGGCAGGCAGTCCACTCGTCTCGGCCTCCCAAAGTGCTGGGATTACAGGCTGAGCCACTGAGCCCGGCCTTCAAGAATTGTTATTCAAGTTTTAGTTGCTCAGCGTCTGTCCTCAGGCAAAGAGCCTTAAAAAACAGAAATTCAGCCAAGTGTGATGGTTCACGCCTAGAATCCCAACACTTTGGGGGGCCAAGGCAGGAGGATTGCTTGAGCCCAGGAGTTCGAGACCAGCCTAGGCAACAGAGCAAAACCTTGTCTCTACAAAAAAAAAAAAAAAAAAATTAGCTGGGCATGGTGGCACACACCTGTAGTCCCAGGTACTCAGGAGTCTGAGGTGGAAGGATCACCTGAGTCCAGGAGATTGAGGCTGCAGTGACCTGTGATTGTGCCACTGCACTCCAGGGTGACAAAGTGAGACCCTGACTCAAAAAACAAAAAACCAGAAGTTCATCTAGTTTTATTCCCCTCCTTCAACTGTAGACTCGCCTGTTTCCACCGGTTTGAGAGAGTCTGTTGCTTTCAAGCTGTTGTTCTTCTAAATGTTTTGTCTGGAGTTGCAATGTTTTCTGCAGGATACTTGGTGGGACAGCAGCTCCTCTGTATCAGGTATCAGCAGGAGCCTGGGTCTTGCGTACTGGCGGATGGGATCACAGGGCTCCTGTCCGTGGCCATCAGTCAGCAGTGACTTCCCTGCTCTGACATTGCCACTGGAGTGTGACACCCCATAGGATTCACTTTCCTCATTAGCAGAGTCCAGAAAAGTTAAATTCCTGGTCGGGGTGGTTGTGGTGCCCTTGGTCACTGGCTAGACCAGGACAGTGACCACCAGTTAGTGGGTCACTGACCTTGCCCCCGCTTTTCTCCTCTTCCTAAGTTGCCCAGAGTTAGATCTCAACCGGCATCTTCTGCAGACTGGACTGGTCTGCTCCTCATTGGAGGGGCTGGGCTGGGAGGGAAACCTACTACCCCTCCTTTCTGTGCAGCCCAGGGCCCTGGGCTCAGTGCCAGAGGGTTCCAGAGAGGGGCCTCAAGGGCAGAAATCCTCCCTTCTCTCTGTCCTTATGTTTTCTAGGGATGGAGGGGAGGTGATCCTGGCTGGGGTCTGCCGGGGCATATGGGAGGACCAAATGACCGCTGTTTGCTGGGGCCTTTCAGTCTGTGCTGAGTCTGAGGGAGGGGAGTGTGTGTGTGTGTGTGCATGCACGTGTGTGTGTGTGTGTGTGTGTGTGTGTGTGTGTACACGCATCCCCTTCCACAGAGGAAATGATTCACATCCGAGTGCAAAGGTTGGGATCAGAGCAGGCAGCAAGAAGGTTAAAGAAGCAAAGAGAAGGAAGTGGTTGGGTGGGGATGGGAACGGGTGGTGGGTGGATACCAGGAGCATTGCCTTCCACACCTAGAGGGCTGAGGGAGGTGACCAGAATACTCAACACAGATTATTTTTTTTTGAGTTGGAGTCTCACTCCATCGCCCAGGCTGGAGTGCAGTGGCACGCTCACGGCCACCCCAGCCTCGACCTGCTGGGCTCCGGCGATCCTTCCGCCTCAGCCTTCCAAGTAGCCGGAACTACAGGCATGCACTGCCATGCCCAACTAATTTTCTAGTTATTGTAGGATAAGGTCTCACCAAATTGCCCAGATTGGTCTCGAACCCATGGGCTCAGGCAATCCACTCACCACAGCCTCCCAAAGTGCAGGGATGACAGGCTGAGCCACTGAGCCTGGTCTGGATTTTTTTTTTTTTAAGGACAGTGTCTTGCTCTGTTGCCCAGACTAGAGTGCAGCAGCGCAGTTCTAGCTCACTGTACGAGCTCCCAGGCTCACACAATCCTCCAGCCTCAGTCTCCCAAGTAGCTGGGACCATAGGCATGCTATCACCATGCCTGGCTTACTTATTTATTTATGTTTGTAAAGACGGGATTTCCCTCTGTTGCCTAGGTTGATCTTGAACTCCTGGCCTCAAGCAATCCTCCCGCCTCTGCCTCCCAAAGCGCTGGGCTTACAGGCATGAGCCACCATGCCTGGCATCAAGTCTGGCATCAAGCAGATCTTGGATCAGACTTCTGAGGTCCAGTCTGGGGACTGAAAGAACAGGAAGGATTTTCCTCTAGGGGGCATATGTGTCCACGTGTGAGTGTGCATGCATGTGTGTGTGTGTACCTGTGTGGTGTGTACGTGTGCATACATGTACACAGCTCTTGTTTTCCACTTTTCTACCTTCCTGACCATCAGAAAGAATTTCTATGAGTTTCTGGGAGCCTCCCCACCCTTCCCCAGGCTGTGCATGGGGAGATATGTAGACACACACACACACACACACACACACACACACACACACACACACACACACACACACACACACACACACACAGGAGCTGGGGCGAGCCCTCCTGTGGATTGTACCTAGGCCTGGCAGGAAACTGGGCTCTGGGAAACTGTAAGCCACACCTTTGGCACTAAACCATGTTTTTGTTGTTCGTTCAAGGGAACAGAAAGTGGGTGTGGGGGTGGGGACAGTTTATGCTGGGAAGAGTAAATTTTGCCTATGGCATGAGGGCCATTGAGGGTCTGTCCTAGTGGTGCTGGTCCCAGGTTCCCGAGGGCTTGGGAGATGCATCTGCTGTCCTGGGCGTCACCCAAGGTCAGGAATGACCACACCCAAGGTTAGGCCCTCCTCTGTGGGAGCTGCCGTCAGTAGGAAGGCTGACTCCAGGGACTGCCCTTGGAGGCCCTTCCTGGAGTCCTGGGCCGAGGTCAGAGAACTGAAGAGGCCACCACTCTGAGAAAGCTTGGCCGGCACCAGCACAGCGGCAGGCTCTGTGCAGGGGCTGATTAAGTCACCTGGGAAGCCTGCTAAATACAGCACAGGTTCTCGGGCGTACTGCAGAACTCCTGAATCAGATGAGGCAAAGGAACTGAGCTGGTGAGAGGGAACAGGACAGAGGGACCCCAGGACTGCGGGGCCCCAGCACAGCAGGTGCTGGGTCAGCAGAAGGGCTGCTTTTACTGTGGGATGTGAGAAAATCCGCCCATACTTGCTGACCGCAGCTGGGGTGAACAGCCATGTGACCTTGCTGATGGGATAAAATGAGGGATGCAAACTTTGGCTGCAGTAAGTGAGGGGGTTCCATGTGTCACTGGGCCACCTTTGCTGAGCCCCTATATTTGTATCCTGTGCCTGTCACAAAGGGCATAACTACAGGCTTAAACTAGATGGCTTAAAACAGCAGAAACATGTCGTCCCATGGCCAGGAAGCCAGAAGTTCAAGGCCAAGGTGTCTGTTGACTTTGTCCCCTCTGAAGACTGTAAAGGAGACTCTGTCCTGGGCTTTTTGCCTATCTCGGGTGGTTGCCAGTTATCCTAGGTGTTCTGTAGCAGTATTACTCCAGTCTCTGCTTCCCTCTCCACATGGCCTTCTCCTCTGTGTCTCCTCTGTGTGTCTGTGTCCAGTTGTCCTCTCCTTTGTCTTATAAAGACACCTGCTGGCCAGGCGTGGTGGTTCATGCCTGTAATCCCAGCAGTTTGGGAGGCCTAGGCAAGAGGATTGCTTGAGTCCAGGAGTTCAAGATCAGCCTAAGCAACACAGCAAGACCTCATCTCTATAAAACAAAACAAAACAAAACAAAACAAATTAGCTGGGCATGGTGGCTCATGCTTGTAGTCTCAGCTATTCAGGAGGCAAAGATGGAAGGATCACCTGAGCCCAGGAGGCTGAGGCTTATGTGAGCTGTGATCATGCCACGGCACTCCAGCCTGGGCACGAGAGTGAGATTCCTACTCAAAAACAAAACAAAAATAAAAACACCTGCCATTGGATTTAGGGCCCACTCTGATCCAGGATACTCTTAATTTGACGGCATCTTAGAAGACCCTACTTCCAAATAAGGTCACATTTACGCTTACCAGGGTTAGAACTTGGATATATCTTAGGGGGGGTATAGGGTATAGAATTCAACTCACAACAGGTCCATCCTGCAGAGGGCCCTCTCCAGGGTGTGGATAGGCAAATGAGGGGCCCCAGGAATGGGACTGGTGTGGCGAGAGGGCTTTAAGTCATGTCAAAAAAGGGATTCTGGAAGGAATGGGATGAAACGGCTGCCGGAAGGGTGAAAGCTACAGTCACTGTCTCCTAATAGCCGGAGGGCTGCCCGGTAGAAGGGGAACGTCTATTTTGAATTCCTCCAAAATACAGAGCTAGTACCAGATATTTGGAAAGTACTAGAAAGTGGAGCTTGACTCATTACGTAAAGAGAGTTTTTTCTCACAATTTTCACTTTATGATGGTGGAACACGCTATTTCACAAAGTAGTGATTTCCCCAGACCTAGAAGTATACAAATAGGGACCATGTGGAAAGCGTTCGGGGATGCTTAGAAGGGCCTTTAGAGGTGGAGGGCCCTGCCAATACCAGGAGTCTGTTATTGGATGACAACTTGAAGTTCAGAGTGTAATGCTACTAAGATATGCCTATGACAGGCTTCCACCTCCAGGCCCCGTATGCTGTGCCTCATCTTTAGGGAGGGGGTGAGAGCAGGCTCCAGTCTTCTTTGGCTGCCCAAGAGGACCAGGAAGCTGCTGCACCTGGTTCCCATGGTTTCTGTACCTGCTCACCAGGGCTGACCTGAACACCATGCCTGACGGGCTCTGGGTAAGTGTGTGTAGATAATCACAGGTACAGAAGAACGTACACATGTGCACGAACACGGGGGCTTGAGGCAACTCTAAGTTTTGAGACAGAGCCCTCTTGGCCGAAAGACCCCTCCCAAGGGTCACTAGAACCAGACTCCGGCATCAGGGGCTCCTTCTGTTTCTGATGACAGATCTCAACAGAGAGGTGTGCAGAAAGACTTCGTGTGTGCCGGGCTCTGTTTTTTTGTTTGTTTTTTGAGTTGGAGTCTCACTCCGTCGCCTAGGCTGGAGTGCAGTGGCACACACTCGACCTGCTGGGCTCAGGCGGTCCTGCCACCTCAGTCTTCCAAGAAGCCGGAACTACAGGCATGCGCTACTATGCCCAGCTAATTTTTTAATTTTTTTATTGTGGAGATGAGGTCTTGCCAAGTTGCCCAGGCTGGTCTCGAACCCGCGGGTTCATGCAGTCCACTCGCCTCAGCCTCCCAAAGTGCTGGGATTACAGGCTGAGCCACCGAGCCTGGCCCAGCATCTGTTTTAAGCTTGTGTCTTACTTTTTCCTTATTTAGCAAATCTATAGCTGCACTGTTTCCAACATTCTACAAATAATAACGCATGTTCATTGTATGACAGCCCTGTGAAGTAGGTCGTGTTACCTCCGTTTTAAAGATGAGGAAGCGGAGGCCTGAAGGGATAAAGGGACTTGGTTTCTCCCTTACACACAAACATTCATTCTCTCTCTCCCCCAACACCCCGTGGTACTGTCTTCCCTCTGAATGTGAAGCGGATCTTGCGCTGGTCAGTGTCTGGGTCTCCCCTTGGCTCTGTTTTGCCATGGGCACCCAGGAAGGTTCTAGAAACCTCATCCCTCTGGCCTGACCCAGCTCCCAGGAACTGGATTTCCCAAATGCCCCTGCCCAGCCTGGAGCCTCCTTTCCAGCTGGGGGGAGGCTGAGTGACCCCTCGCTCCCTGGAGGTCTCCTGTCAGGTTCAAACCCACTCCTGGAGCCCCTCCTGCCAGCGTGGCCGGCTGCTGGGGCGGGCAGGCTTGAGGCTCCCAGCAGCTGTCAGGGAAGGAAATGCCACTTGAGTGGGTAATTCCTCCTCCCGGCTTTGGGAGAAGCAGCTGACAGAGCCTGCAGCCTCCTGATGCCATTTCCCACTCCCCACGGGTGTGAGTCAATCTTGGCTCGGGCGTGTCCCACAGGCAACAGGGAGGCATCAAGAGGCTCATATCTGCCTGTGGCACACTTGCCTATGAGGACACGACCCAGCCCCTGGGAGCTGCTTAACCCCTCGACCCAGGCCCAGTGCCAAGTGCTAAGGCATTGCTATTTTACAAAGAAACTGAGGCTCAGAGACGTGGAGTCACATGCCCGGGGTTCCCCAAGCAATAATTAGCCAGGTCAGGATTTCCATCCAGCTCTATATGACTCCAAAAGGTCAAGTTCTTCCCCTGAAATTTGGCCCGGGAAAGGATCAGAGTGGTTTTCTACTAGCGTGCTATTCGGATGATCTGTGCAGCTTAGCTCACTGCAGTTGCTCAATAAAAATGGTGAATGGGCTGGGAGTGGTGGCTCTTGCCTGTAATCTCAGCACTTTGGGAAGCCAAGGCGGGAGCGTTGCTTGAGTCCAGGAGTTTGAGAGCAGACTGGGTAACACAGCGAGTTCTTGTCTCTACAATAAATCAAAAAAATTAGCCGAATGTGGAGGCATGTGCCTGTAGTCCCAGCTACTTGGGAGGCTGAGGCAGAAGGATCGCCTGAGTCCAAGAGGCCAAGTAAGTCATGATCACACTGCTGCACTACAGCCTGGGCCAGAGAGCAAGACCCCGACTCAAAAAAAAAAAAAAAAAAAAATACAAGGGGAATGAATGGGTCTGTGCTCCCACGTTGGCCCGCATGACTGAAACTGGGTCACTGGCCTGTCGTGTCCTTTCTGGCACTCAGTGGCTCCCTCTGGGGCGAACGACCTTGAAAGTGGCGACTCACCATCCCACCGTGGACAGTGCCTCTGCAGCGTCAGAGCGGCAGCTGGGGATTACCAGCGCCCTGCTGTTGGTGGGCTGTGCGCCAGGTCCCCGACGGCTGTGTGGGTGATTGGCAGCCACATGTGTGCGAGGAGCTGTGCATAGGATCAATGGATGCTCCCTCTCCACCGCCAGCCCGGAGGTGGCCACCGAGATTCTGCTCCGGTTCGTGAGCCGGCCCTCAGAGTGCCCCCGCTGCTGTGGCTGTTCACTATGTCACGTATTGTGTCCCGTGGTTGCATGTACAGATCCTAAACATGGATCGTGGGCCGTGTGTCCTTCTGGCAGGCACAGACCCTCCGCTCAGCCCCGTGGCTGCCGCATCCTTAAGGCCTTCCACGGAGAAGGACTCAAGTCACACCCAAGCAAACCACCACCGTGGAAGGTTCAGAAGCACTATGGGTTCATCCTCCCTGGCAAAGTTCGGAGTTTCCATCCTCAGAAGGAAAGCAGCCTCTAAAACTTGAAATAACGAAGCGACCCATTTCCGCCTGCCCGGGGAGGGCGTTCCTAGACTTGGACGTAAATGCCAGGACACCAGGACTCCCATCTTGGGTGACCAAGCCCAGATGTCAGGAAGGTCGCACTTGGGGAGGTGGTACTGGGACTCGGTCTCAGGTATCCTCCAGTTCACAGATGCTGCCCCGTGTCCACCACGCGCCACGCAGGCCTCTTTGAAGCGCTGTTCCCAAGCAGTGCCAGGCACGGTGCAGCTGGCATGGCCTCCGCCCTGTCTCCCTGCCTTGGGAGGCCTGGCGGGGACTCCAGGGGCAGCTCCAGCTGCCGTGAGACCTTTGTAGTTAACGTGGGGCTGAGAATAGGGCCGAGGGGGTGGGCGGGTCAAGTTCAAGTCCCAGCAACTCCACGTACTCCCGGCCTTGGGGAGCTTTTAAGGCTGTGGCTCCCCACACGCTTCCTCAGGGGAAATGGGGTTGGGTTCTGGCAACCTCCAGGGCGTTCTGAGAACCAAATGAGCCGACAAATGCAGGTCCCTGGTAGAGCACAGGACACAGAGTCCGCCCTCAGGGAAGGGGCTCCTCCCCGCTCTGTATTTCCTCTTGTTCTTCTTTCTCCTCTTTCTTTCTTCTCATTCTTCTCTCCCCCTTCCTCTTTCCCCTACAGCTTGGTGCCCCAGATGCTTCTTACCATTGCCCCTTCCCTGCTACTTCTCCAAATGGGCACCCAGGCCTGGAAAGGATGGGCCAGGCCCTGAGCAGCCTCAGGAGACACAACCCTGGGAAGGGGCGCTTGGATCATTTGGTGGCCGTCAGGATGGACCGACTGCTGGTGGGGGAGGGGAAGACACCATGGTTGAGGACGGTATGTAGACATTTGCAGGTGGCCTTGTTTATGACTCAGGATTCTTCCTTACTTGCTGAGGAAGGCTTGGCCAGATATCTGGAAGTGTTCGCTGGGTGGCCGGGCAGGGACACCAGGGGAACCTCTCTGGGCAGGCAGACAAGGCATGGAGGAAAGGGGTCATGTGGCAGACCTTGTGCTGAGGGAACAGGGCAGAGAGCTGGCCCACAGCACCTGTGGAATCTTCCAGGCCCAGGTAGGGAAAGAGTGGACAGGGTGGGGAAGCAGGGAGACTTTAAGACACAAGTGCTGCTGGGTGCGGGCTCACGCCTGTAATCCCAGCACTTTGGGAGGCCAAGGCAAGAGAACTGCCTGAGCCCATGGGTTCAAGACCAGCCTGAGCAACATGGCAAGACCTTGTCTCTACAATAAATCAAAAAATTAGCCGGGCGTGGTGGCACCACCTGTGGTTCCAGCCACTTGGAAGGCTGAAGTAGAAGGATCGCCCCACCAGGTCCAGGCTGCGGTGGCTTTGAGCGTACCACTGCACTCTAGCCTGGGTGATAGAGTGAGACTCTGACTCAAAAAAAAAAAAAAAAGGACACAAGTGTCCTTGCAATCTTGAGAAGAAGAAGGAGATACATTCACACTGGCAGGGCTGTGATTCTGGCACATGCGATCTCCTGGGGTCCACTCCTGCTCCAGCTGCTACAGGGGCTTCCTGTTCACCTCCCTCCTCCCTACATTCTCTGTGAAGATTTTTCAAACATACAGCCAGGTTGGAAGCATCTTCCAGTGAACCAATCATAACCTGTCACCTGGATTCCACCATTAACACCAGACTACTCACTGTTATCGCTTCCGTCCATATGTCCATTGTTCTTCCATCCACCCATCCAGTCATCTTATTTTTATTTTTAACAAACTTTATTTATTTATTTATTTATTTAGAGACTGGAGAGCAGTGGCACGATCATAGCTCACTGCAGCCTCCAACTCCTGGGCTCCAGTGATCCTCCCGCCTCAGCCTCCGGGGTAGCTGGGACTACAGGCGTGCGCCACTGCACCTGGCCTATCTTATTTTTCTTCTTTGATGCATTTCAAAACAATTTGGGGTCACCCTGGTTACCTCTGGAATAATTGTTAGATATTTCAGTCTCATTTTCAAACTGTCTCATCAGCTGCACACTCCTTGGATTCACCAGGATGGCTTCTCATGACACAGGATATGGAGCAGGGGGAATCGGGACCCTGAGTTCTAATCCTGCCTGTGTCATCTATAGTTCTGTGACCCTCAGCAAATCGCTTTGCCTCCCTAGGTCCAGTTCTCTTACCTATAAGATTAGGGGCTTAAACTCTATGTTACAGATAACGAGGGCTGCGTTTACCAAGTTCCTATAAAGGTCAGATACTTTCACATACTACTGCAAATCCTCTCAATCTAGGTTTCGTTGTTCCCAAAGTACCGGTGGGTCTGCAGAAGCGCAGAGGGGTGGGGTAACTAGCCCAAGGTCCCACCACCCAGCAAACGGCCACATGGGTCTGCACCTGGGAGTCTGACATAGAGCCCTGGCCTTGGCCCTGAGCAGTGTCCTAGGGGCACACTTCGCTCCTGGGGTCCCTGGCCCCCTGTTCTGCCCAGCACACGTCTGACTGCTGTTCCCCTCGCAAGACCGACCTCAACACGTCACTTCCCTGAGCAGCCCCCGCCTACACTCTGGGCACGGGTTTATTTGCTGTTCTCTTGTCCTTATGTTAGCGGGTGTCCTCTATTAAACTCAGATTGTTATTTTCCAGTTTCAAACACCCAAACAAACCTTGGTTGACCTAGACTGTTCATTTTGCTTTAACTAGGTTTATTGCGCCTGACTCCAGGAGAGGAGATAAGACCCCCTGCCCTGCCAGGCCGGTGGGATGATGGCCATACACTGTGATAGGGCACCATCTGGCTGCATGACAAAGGCTAAAGCAACAGAGGCTTGAGTAAGAAAGAAGTTCATTTCTCTCCCGCATCCTAGTCCGAGTGTAAGCGGTCATAGTGGGCCCCTGTTTGTTACCTCAATGTATTCCTTTTTTTTTTTTTTGAGTTGAAGTCTCATTCTGTCACCCAGACTGGAGTGCAGCAGTGCTCCCAGCCACCGCAGCCTCCACCTGCTGGGCTTCGGCGATCTTTCCACCTCAGCCTTCCAAGTAGCTGAAACTACAGGCGCGCACTACCACACCTGGCTAATTTTTGATTTATTGTAGAGATAAATCAAAATTATTTATTGTAGAGATAAATCAAAATCTTCAAGTTGCCCGGGTGGGTCTCGAACCCGCGGGCTCAGGCAGTCCACTCGCCTTGGCCTCCCAGAGTGCTGGGATTACAGACTGAGCCACGGAGCCCAGCCCCTTGGTGCATCCTGAACATGTAGTTTCTGTCTCATGTGCTAAGGTGGTTGCCCCGGCTCTTGCCATCATGTCTTCCATCACTCCAGCCAGAGGGAAGGGCAGGAAGGAGAAGAGGAAGGGGCAAGTGCAATCTCTCCAAGGGCATGACCTGAAAGTTAAACATCTCCACACCCCTCCCACTGTCCAGAAGCTGGTTGGCTATGTCTAGCAGCAAGGAAGACTGAGAAATGTATTCTCTAGCTGGGCAGCCATGCACACAACCAAAACTTCTGTTGCTATAGAAAAGAGGGAAATCAGATACTGGGGGAACAACTCTCCCATGCACTGATAGCTGCCTTTGCACATACCGAGCTGTGGCAAATCCTTGGCAGGGGTTACCTAGGGAGAAAGTGAGGTTGAAAAAGAGTTCATCAGCCGGGCTCGGTGGCTCAAATTTTTAATCGCACACTTTGGGAGGCCGAGGTGAGTGGATGGCCTGAGCCCGCAGGTTCAAGACCCACCTGGGCAACTTGGCGAGACCTCATCTCTACAATAAATCAAAAATTAGCCAGGTGTGGTAGCGCTCGCCTATAGTTCCAGCTACTTGGAAGGCCGAGGAGGAAGGATCGCCGGAGCCCAGCAGGCGAGGCGGGAGCGGCCACTGCACTCCAGTCTGGGCGACTGAGTGAGACTCCAACTCAAAAAAAAAAAAGAGTTCATCAAGGAGGTGACATTTGCATGGTGCTTAAGGGACAGATGGTGCTTAAGGGACAGAAAAAAATGTCTTCAGGTCAGGAACAGCAGCTGCTCGGCTGATATACTGCTGATTTTTCATCCGGGGGCTGGGGCCGACATCGCCAGTCAGTCGTGATAGCTGCCTTCTGCCGGAGCATGGAGGCGGCCTCAGAAACCTGCCCCATGCCACAGCAGTGGGCAGCTGACTGGGTTGGCCTACCAGCTGAACCCCATTTGCCATAGCTGTTCTACCAAGCAAGAGGCATTCTAGACATAGCCCTGTCCCGGGGAAGAACGGGCTGTAACTCTCTGAACGTTTCAGCCAGTGACATCTCTTCCCATCTGTGTTCAGTGATGTCGTGTTGGTAGCTTGAACTTGGCCATGGTGGGAGTCTTCACACCACAGGAACTGGTAGAAGTTACAAGTCAGGCCTCGCCCCTCCACCAGGGCAGTTGTTACACATTTACTGGCATGCCACTGTTTCAGCCTTGCTTGTCCCTCATCCTTTCTTTACGAAAGTCTTCCAGAAAGACCTGCATACAAATTTCTGGCTTCATAGGTACCATCTACTGAACAGAGCTTACCTTCCTTCTGAAGATCTTGCTTTGTCTCGGGTCACCATTCTGAATATCAGTTCCTCCTGCTCAGAACAAAGACATAAGTCATGACAGGGGTAGGTCTGGAAACCTGTTGGATCAATGATAGCTGCTGTCGTGTTGTGTTCTGGATAACGGAAGCTTGGCTGGCGGGTGGGATGTGAAGGTGGGCATTAGGGAAGTGACATGGTTCTGCAGGAAGGGGACATATGTTCTGAGATTTTAGCTTCCACATTTGGACAAAGCCAGATTTCTCCTAAACAAACACTCTAGAATATTCATCAGCGAGTGGTCAGTCTTCTCAAGTGCTGGGCCTGCACACCCTGCTGGCCCAGGAGACCTTATTCTGTTCCCTCTGCCCGGCAGGCCCACCCCCTCCGCCCCACCGCCCCCAGCCTGGCTCCTGCCCTGCCCCTCTTCAGGCAGGCTTCATCTCCTTCTCCCCAGTATTAGGGGATGGGCCAAGGGCCTTTCGAGATGTGCTGACATCTGGTGATTCCCTGAGCGCGAACGTCCACGTGTACCTCCTTGGAAGTGGTGCCGCCGTGAGAGAGGCTCCACTTGGGACTGTGTGCAGATCTGTGCTCCAGATTGTGTGGTGGCTTCTGCTAACCAGGCAGATTCCCTGCCCCACCCTGCCCTTCAGGCTGTGCAGCTCCAGATGTGTGCTGAAGACGGCAGGCCCGGGGCCAGGTCTGTGGCCGCACAAATGGGCCGAGCCATGGAGACCCAGACTCCGTGGTCCCTGCGACCAGTGGAGACGTGGCCCAGTCTAGGAATGTCCCCACCCTGTCCCTGAAGGTGAGGAATTTCTCTCAGCTGGAGAACAGCTGTGCTGAGACGTTGTCCCGTCTGGCTTGCAGGACGGCCGGGGCAAGGGGAGGTGTTGCTGGTTCCTTCTTTCCTTCCCTAGTGGGTGTGCCCTGCCTAGGTTCCCTACAGCAAGAGAATACTCTCATTGATTTAACCCCCTTGTTGAGTCTGCTGCATGATGCCCACTGCCTGAACCTGGCTGCCTTGGCTCCCATTGCCTTAGGAGGAAAGCAGGGGCGGGAGGAGGATGGAGGAGGCTTGGACTCACCTGGGCCTTCTCAAGGTCTGAGTCGGTGATGCCACCATGTGTTTGCAAAGCTTTCTTAAAGGGCTTTCCATTCAACACGCACATCATACACTTGGTGGGGGAGCGTCTCCTGGATGCCACAGGAGCAGTAAGGCCTGAGTCAGAGGCTGCCCAGGGACCTGAAAGACTGAAGAAAGGCCCAGAGGAGAATCCTTCCATCTGGGGGTTCCAGGAAGGCTTCCTAGAAGAAGCAGCTTCTGAGTTGAGACCTGAAGAGGGATAGAGCGGGAGACAGGCTAGGGGGTCGGCAGGAGTGGGCGACAAGGGAGGGGGCGGCAGGGCACAGGGAGAGAGCCTGCCAGGCAGAGGGAACAGAACAAGGCAGGCACAGAGGGAAGGCACTTGGTTCGTGGGGCACCGTGAGCAGCTGGGCGTGGCAGGGAGAGGAGGCAGAGGGGGCTGTTGGGAGAGGAGCTGGTCGTCAGGGTACTGAGCCTTGCTAGGCCTCACTCTGTCTTCAGCAGGTGATGGAAAGCTACCGAGGTCTGTCAGCAGGAAAGTGACAGTTCACATTTGCATTTTAGAATGGCAGACTCAAGACCCTGGGGCAGGGACCAGCCAGCAACCTGCTGCATGCCCCTCCCTGGAGCCCAGACCTAGGAGGGAGAAAGAAACAGTGTTTATTATTAATAAAAACAAACGAACGGCCAGATGCGGTGGCTCATGCCTATAATCCCAGCACTTTGGGAGGCCGAGGTTATAGGACTGCCAGAGCCCACAGGTTTGAGACTAGCCTGGCCAACTTAGTGCGCTCTCATCTCTACAATAAATCAAAAATTGCTGGGTGTGGTGGTGTGTGCCTGTAGTTCCAGCTACTTGGAACACAGGCAGAAGGATCACCCGAGTCCAGCAGGTCTAGGCTGTGGTGGCTGTGACTGTGCCACTGCATTCTAGCCTGGGCAACAGAGTGAGACTCCAACTCAAAAACAAATAAACAAGCACACAACCCCCTTCTCCCCAAACATCTCTCTGATGTGATATCGTCTCTAGATTGGCCACCTATAGGAAGTAGCAGTTGGCTCGCAGAAGCCTTGGGCCTGTGTTATTCACGTTCTCCTATTAAGTTCACCCTTTGGGCTCCTTGTGTCCAAGAGTCTCCTGTAAGACTATATCAACGTGTAGGTCCCCAGAACCAAGGAGAAGCCACAGGAGGCCTCACCGTTATTTCAGGGTTCCCAGATACAGACACTCGGGGACAGCCGTGTAGATCCCTGGGTCTCTGGTCTGGGCCCAGCAGCCTTTGTCCTGTGTGTCCGCCCCTCGCACAGCTCGCACAGCGGGCAAACCGCTGGCAAGGGCCCTTGGCGGGGCCGTCTCGAGGTTGGTGACTCACGCTGGAGGAGGGGGAGGGCGCCAGGCGGGGTATGTCCACAGCAAGCCCATGAAGTCCCTGAGGTCACTTCACAGGAGGGACACATGGTTCATTTAGGTTGATCTGGCTGCCGGCGGGCTTCCAGCAACACTCCGGGTGGGGAAGATTTCATTATCCAGGGAAGCAATAGCAGATTGTCTGGAGGGGGCCCAGCCCGCCCGCTCTTCCTGCCTGCTTCCCACCCCGCGCGTTCTGTTCCCGAGGTGCTAGGCCAAGAGCTTGAGGCTGCGTCTCGGGTGCAGGGAGGGGGACAGCGCCACTCGCTCCCCTGCGGCCCCTGTGGGGCCCGGGGAGCTTTGGGTGGCACAAAACCTCCTCTCTGTTCTCGGTGGGCTGTGGAGGGGGTAGAAAACATCTAGCCCACGGGAAACCCTTGACCCCTCTTGGCTATGGACGTCGGTCCCTTCTTCCAAGAGAGATTGTATCAGAGCCTCTCCTGAGTGCGCTGGGCGGGGTTGGGCGGTTCCTCTTCTCTCTCCTCCATCCTCCCGTGGAGATGTCCACACGCGGCCAGAGATGGTGGGTGGCAGCCGGGGGAGGGGAATGGGGAGGGGCCGGGGTTGGAGACTGGTCTCCACAGTCCTATCCCTAAATACGCGTGGCCTCCCCGTGCAGGTCACTGAAGCTTGGGGCAGCTGGGGCACCCAGAGGTCCAGGGACTGCTGGCTGAGACCCAGGAGGCTCACCCCTCTACCTCATGCTTTTAGGGACAGTCTTCAGCTTGGCAGGTCCAGGCTGCATGGCTGGTTTCCAGAAACATTTCCGCATTGGGACCATTTGATGGAAAACTGTTGTTTTTCCAGGGCCCCAGAGCAAGCTCTGTCCTTTCCCCCACAGGTTCCCATGGTCAGATGCTGGGGATGCAGGCGAGGGGATGTCCCCAGCCCTCCAGTGGGCCAGTCTCCACGGTGGACGTTGGCGGGCTTAGTTTCCTCAGAAATGAGGGGCCGATGCCTTGAATTCCAGGCCCCAGAAAGAGCTGCCAGTAATCCACACCACCACATCTTCTCTTGGTCCTTCTGCTCTGGAAAATAATTGAGTGGACTCCTTCTTGCGTGGGCAAAAGCTTCAGGCAGGCTGATTTTTTTCCCTGTTTCTCCTCCCTCCCTTCCTTTCCTCCCTTTCTCCATCTCCTTTTGAAACAGCCCAAACTGGCCAAACATAGAGTGACATTGATAGACACCGAGCTCCTCGTCCCTGGAGGTGTTCAAGAGCAGGCTGGATGGCATCTGGGGGGCAGATATCGAAGGGGGATTCCAACAGGGTTGGGGATGGCAGAATGAGTCCCACAGACCCCTCTGAGAGGGTGCAGGAGAGGGAGGGAGGGTTCCTGCTCCCCCCCATCCCGGGTTGCCTGGCCACCACTCCCAACCTCCGTCTTCTTTCCTTCCACCTGCTGGGTCTTAGGCGGTGGACAGGGGCATCGTTAGAGCATGCAGCCCCTGGCCACCGAGGGCAGGCAGGGAGGGGCGCTCCCTGGGGACCACGTCACCTCGGTCAATGTGGTGACTTTAAAAATAAGTGCTTTCTTCTGCTTGGATGTTTCTGCTGATGTGGAACTAGGGCAGGCTGGTGACTCAGCCTTGTCCCCACACTGCATCGGTGGCAAGCTGCCTCCAGCCTCAGACCCCATCCAGCCGGGTGCCTGCTTGAGAAAAATGGTAGGGAAGCCAGGACACAGAGGGCCCCAGGGACAGCCTGTTCCTCCTGGCGGCCCCTCGGGGAGGAGATGCAAGCCATGTGCCTTCGTCATTGGCTGCTTAGAGGCTGGGCTGGTTCTGGGCTGGCCACTCCTGCTTGGCCCCTTGTGTGACTTTGCGGAGCCCTCCAGGGGTCAGAGGGTGTTTTCCGTCAGCTGGTGTGCCTACAATGCTTGTGTTCACCATCCCATCTCTGTACTTCCAGCCACAGAAAGTTGCCAGGAAGTTGGAGACTTAGCCATTCCAAGACTGTGTCTTGGGGGGCTGGAGTAGGAACAGGAGCTCATGGGACTCTGTAAAGAGGGAGTGATCAGGAAGAAAACATAAGCCATCAGAAGAGTCTTTCTCCTCAGCACTTTGGGAGGCTGAGGAGGGAGGATCGCTTGAGCCCAGGAGATCAAGGCCACCTAGGCAATATAGCGAGACCCTGTCTCTACAAAAAAAAAAAAAAAAGAGCCAAGCATGGTGGTGCATGCCTACAGTCCCAGCTACCCTGGAGGCTGGGCAAAAGGATCGCCTGACCCCAGGAGGTCAAGGTTGTGATGAGCCATGATCCTGCCACGGCACTCCAGCCTGGGTTTCAGAATGAGACCCTAACTCAAAAAAAAAAAAAAGTGTCTTCCTCCTCCCCGTCATATCTGGGTTATAACTCACCAGAGCCAGTGCGGCATCCCAGGCATCTGAATTAGCCAATCAGAAGCTCATTGGACGTGCAGATAAACAAACCGGATTCGGGAGCCACAGCCAGGGCTCTGCTGGTGAGAGGTCATCTTGGAAGGGTCATAATTTCCAACCAGTCCTTCTGCGCTTTGTGGGAGCAGCTGCCCCCCACCCCCAATTCCCAGGATTCCATCAGGTTTAATATTATTGCGGTAAAACTTACAAGTGAAACTGAAATCGGTCCAGGCAGTGCTGCAGTCCCTAGCCATGTCATCAGAGAAAGGACACTGGGGAACTCCAGGCTGATTCAGCCCCAAGCTGGAGTGGGGAGCCCGGGAGGAGCCTTGCAGGAAGGCGTGAATTCGGAAGGCTAATGCTTTGCTTAAAAAGTCCCCTGCCCTGGAGATAAGAGGCTGGGCCTCTGTGGTCAGGGTTTGCTGCAAAATTTCCACACAAAGCAGGCTGGGGCGATGACTGGGAAGTTGGGGAACAAATGAGTCATGTGCTCTTTTGAGGTGAAACCTTAGGTTACATTGAAGCAGCCACGCAGAGGGTGAGAAGGGGTTTCATAGCCTCACTCCGGGTTACAGTCAGGCTGCAAGGGAAGATTCCAACTCAGACACTTAGTGGCTGCTCCCAGTACAAATGATAGAAAGGCAGCGGGCTTGGCTCAGGTGGAAACGCTGTGCTACCCATGACCCTGGACTGTCAAGGCTGGGGCTGGTCTGCCTGCTGACTGGCAGGTGTGCAAGAGTCTGTGTGCTATCTGAATGTCCTCCCTGCCCCTTTGGGCCAATTCCCCATCAAGAGTCACCAAGACTCTGCCATCCTGCAAAGGAAACTGTACTTTATTATTGCACAGGATTGAACAGATGTTTGAGGAGTCCCTGTTATACATGTCTGGAAATGAGAACCGTCCCAAAGGGTCTTGGGGGACATTGGGAGACTTGCTCTAATGTTTAAGAGGAAAGTGACCGGGTGCAGTGGCTCACGCCAGTAATCCCAGCACTTCGGGAGATGGAGGTAAGAGGGTTGCCTGAGCCCAAGGGTTCGAGACCAGCCTGGGCAACGTGGCGAGACCTCATCTCTACAATAAATCAAAAAATTAGCTAGGGGTGATGGCACACGCCTGTAGTTCCAGCTACGTGGAAGGCTGAGGTGGAAGGATTGCCTGAGTCCAGCAGGTCGAGGTTGTGGTGGCTATGAGCATGCCACTGCACTCCAGACTGGGCAACAAAGTGAGACTCCTATTCAAAAAATAAATAAATAAATAAAATCAAGATCTCACTTTGCCACCCAGGTTGGAGTGCAGTGGCATGATTACAGCTCATTGCAGCCTTGACCTCCTGGACTCAGTTGATCCTTCTGCCTCAGCCTCCCAGGTAACTGGGACTATACGTGTGCACCACCACGACCAGCTGATTTTTTTGACTTTTTGAAGAGACGAAGCTTCACTATGTTGCCCAGGCTAATTTTTTGTAGAGACGATGTGTCTCTGTGTTGTCTAGGCTAGTCTCAAACTCCTGGGCTCAAGAAATCTTCCCATCTCGGCCTCCCCAAGTGCTGGGATTACAGGCATAAACCACCATGCTTGGGCTGATTGAACCTTTGAAACCTCACTGTGAGGCCGGGCGTGGTAGCTCAAGCCTGTAATCTCAGCACTTTGGGAAGCCAAGGTGCCGAGGTGAGAGGATCGCCTGAGTCCAGGGGTTCGAGACCAGCCTGGGAAAGTTGGTGAGACCTCGTCTCTACAATAATAAAAAAATTACAGCCGGGCGTGGTAGCACATGCCGGTAGTTCCGGCTACTCGGAAGGCTTAGGCGGAAGGATCGCCGGAGCCCAGCAGGTCGAGGCTGCGGTGGCCGGGAGCAGCCAGCGCACTCCAGTCTGGGCCACAGAGTGAGACTCCAACTCAAAAAAAAAAAAATTAGCTGGACATGGTGGCATCCGTCTGTAGTTCCAGCTACTTGGAAGGCTGAGGCAGAAGGCTTACCTGAGCCCAGTAGGTTGAGGCTGCGGTGACTGTGAGCGTGCCACTGCACTTCAGCCTGGGCGACAGAGTGAGACTCCAAATAAATAAATAAATAAATAAAACCTCACCATGAAGGCCGGGTGGCAGGAAGCCAGAATGGACACAGGCAGGCCAGTTGGGAGACTCTGCAGAAACACAGGAGAGAGGATGGCCTCAGAGCCAGAACCAGTAGATAGGAATTGAACCAGTTGCAAGGAGTCTGATGAGCTGGTTGTTGAACACAGCCATTATTAAAAATTAAATTATAAAATGTAAAAGCATATCATTTATTGATTATATAGAAAATA
The DNA here is from genome assembly GCF_000164805.1 of Carlito syrichta. Taxonomy (NCBI): domain Eukaryota; kingdom Metazoa; phylum Chordata; class Mammalia; order Primates; family Tarsiidae; genus Carlito; species Carlito syrichta. Next base: position 28,405 of record NW_007247212.1, read on the forward strand.
TACATCTTATAAAATATGTAACATAAAAAGAAAAGTATATATCAATTATTGTTTAAAATTAAATCATATAGAATTACCATAGGCTCTAGCAACCAATTCCATTTCTGGGTGTATACAAGAAATAATTAGAAGCAAGGACTCAAACAGTTATTTTTGGATGCCCGTGTTTATAGCAGCATTATTCACAACAGCTCAAATGTGGAAGCAATCCAAGTGTCACTGAGGGATGAATGAATACACAGAATGTGGTATGAACAAACCATGGAATATTCATTCAGCCTTTAAAAAGAAGGGAATTCTGACACATGCTACAACAGGTGCACCTTGAATAATGAACCTTGAAGACACCATGCTAAGTGAAATAAGCCAGTCTCAAAAGGACGCATATGATTCCACTTACATGAAGTTCCTAGAGTAGTCAAATTCATAGAGACAGATTAAAACAGTGGGCACCAGGGGCTGGGGAGAAGGGAGAATGGGGAGTTAGTGTTTAATGGGGACAGAGTTTCAGTTTGGGAAAATGAGAACAGTTCTGGAGATGAACACTGGTGTCGGTCGCACAACAATGTGAATGTACTTAATGTCACTGAGCAGGCAAACTTAAACATGGCTAAAGTGGTAAATTTTTATATGTATTTTATCACAATAAAATGTGTTGCTTTATTAGAAAAATAAATTATAAAATTATAGATTAATTTTATACAATATAACTTAAGTTATTAAGTTACTTAAAATGAATTCTATTTAAAACAAAAGTGATAAATACACACACCTCATCACTTCCTAGAATTTTTGCTGTAATTAACTATTGTCTTTGCTCGTGAAGTTATCTATTTTCTTCTTCGTCTTTTTTTTTTTTTTTAAATAGAGACAGGGTCTCACTCTGTTACGTAGGCTGATCTTGAGCTTCTGGCCTCAAGTGATTCTCTCACCTTGGCCTCCCAAAGTGCTAGGTTTCCAAGGCATGAGCCACTTTGCCTGGCCTTGTGAAATTGTATCTGTATGGTGGAAACACTATCTTGATGGCTACTGACGGCTTTCAATTTCATCTTCTATGATGTCATGATGTAATTGTAACTTAAAATTGGCCAGGGTGGGAGTATTTACATCACAGGAATAGACAAATGCCACAGATCAGGTTCTGTTGTTTTAACCCTAGGTGGCTGGTTGTTAAACATTAGCCTGCACACCACTGGAGAAAGGACACTTAGACTGATCCACAGATATTTCAGGAAGAAACTTACTATGGTTTGGATGCTGGGGGTGAGGGAAAGCGAGGACTCAAGAGTGATGTCTGAGGCCGGGTGTAGTGGCTCATACCTGTAATCCCAGCATTTGGGAGGCTGAGGTGGGAGGATCACTTGAGCCCAGGAATTCAAGATCAGCTTGGGCAACACAGCGAAACTCCATTTGTTTTTTTTTGTTTTTTTTTTTTAATGAGTGATGTCTGGATATTTGATTTGAGCCAGTAGTCAAGTTGGGAGGCTGAGGGAGCTTGGGGAGCTGTCAGGGGCACCCACAGATGCAAGGATCTGCCACTCAGTGAGGTCTACTGTGTGCCAAGCCCATCTCACAGAGATGGGCCCATCTGGCCCCAACCCTTGAGAAGCCTCGGTCTGTGAGGAGACAGATCCCATCACTTAATGGGGTATCATGTCCAAAGGCTCAGTGTTGCCGGGCAAGGAGCCACCGACCTTCCTCTGCTCCCCCAGCCCCACATGCCTGAATTACTTCTCTGCCAGTTCAGCTCCCCTGTTGGGGGCTGTACCTGGGAGCAGGGGTCATGGATACTGATGGGTATGCCAAACGGCTGTTTCCGCCTATGGATTTCCTCCCTCCCTCTTTCCCAGGCTCCACTCGCTTCATTCCCACAGGGCTTGACCTGTGGGGTTTCTCTGCAGGTCTGCTCCTTCCCATTTCCAGTAAGGCCTGCACAGGGACCCACAGGGTACCTTTCTTTTGAGTCGGAGTCTCACTCTGTCGCCCAGGCTGGAGTGCAGTGGCACGCACCACCATGCTCGGCTAGTTTTTTTTTTAATTTATTGTAGAGATGAGGTCTCGCCAAGTTGGCCAGGCTGGTCTCAAACCTGCGGGCTCAGGCAATCCTCTCACCTCGGCCTCCCAGCCAGGGTATCTTCTTACCTCTCCCACGTTCTTCCCTCAGGACAGCGCTCTTCCTGACAGCGTTAGTGACCCACAGTGAGTCTTGTGACTTGTTAGACATCTTGGCAATTTGACACTTTGGCCTAAAGAAATGCTTTAGATGGATACAAAGGTCTGTGTCAGTTTCCTGTGGCTGCTGTAACAAGCTGTCACAAACCGGGTGTCTCAAAACAACAGGCAACCAGGACCAGTGGCTCACAACTATAATCCCAGCTGAGGTGGGATTTGGTAGGCTGAGGTGAGAGGATTTCTTGAACCCAGAGGTTCAAGACCAGCCTGGGCAACTTGATGAAACCTCGTCTCTACAACAAATCAAAAAATTAGTCAGCCGTGGTGGCGCACCCCTGTAGTCCCAGCTACTTGGAAGGCTGAGGCAGAAGGATTGCCTGACCCTAGCAGGTTGAGTCTGCGGTGGCCATGAGCATGCCACTGCACTCCAGACTGGGTGACAGAGTGAAACTCTGACTCAAAAAAACCCCAAAACAAAACAAGCATGAGCTCTCTCACAGTTCTGGAGCCAGAGGTCCAAGGTCAAGGTGTGGCCCAGAACCCTGCTTCCTCTGAAGGATCCTTCCTGCCCCCTCCAGTTTCTGTGAGCCGCAGGCAATCCTCTGCCTGTGTGTCTCCCCATGACTTTCTTCTCTGTATCTCTGTGCCTTTTTTGTCTCTTATAAGGATGCTTATTGGATTTAGAATCCACTCTCTTTCAGGATGATCTTACCTTGAGATTCTTTACCTTCATTGCCTTTGCAGAGACCTTTGTACCGATTCAGGTCACAGTCTGAGGTTCTGGGTGGGCAGATCTCTCTGGGGGTCACCATTCAACTCACCGTGGGTCTCCTGGTCCACCTGTGAGGTAGGTGGTCCCTTTGGCCAGGTCTGCAGTTCATCTTGCCTTTTCTTGTGACCTTGAAAGAATGCATCATTACAGCACATAGAGGTCTTACCATTCTCTTGTTCTTGCCACCTTTAAGCTGAGTTTTCTCTTTCTGCTGCAACTGCTCATCTTATCTTTCCAGTGTCCCTGCCGGGACCACTTGTCCAACCCCCAGCCCTAGGAAGGGGGGTGGGTCGAGGCTTCTCGCCACCCTATAGCAATCAGGCCTTATTAAAATCCTGGAGTCCCAGACTGGACCCAGCCCTCAGCTGTGATCAAAGGACAGCCTGGGGGATGATTAAAGGGCTGGAGAAAGATGATTTAGGATGAGACAAGAGAAGGCCACGGAGCAACTGGATTGTCCTCGAATTTAGAAAAGGTAATTATGACTTGGAGGGTGGAGCCCAGCTGTTTTCCATCTCCTCTGAGCACAGGAAAAAGAAAGGAAATAAATGATGTACAATTAGAGCGCTTGGTTAGATACAAGGGTGAGCTTCCTGGCCGGGAGTGTGGCCAAGCCCCGGATTGGGTTTCCTGAGGGAGCCCAGGGAACCTCCTTACCTGGAGGTTCCTAGGTCTGGCAGTGCGAGTCTGAGTGGCGAGTGAGAGGCGGGGCTGGGTGGACTCTGAGCATAGTCATGCAGGCATGGAGCATTTTCTGGCCTCCCTCCTGCCATTGTCCTTGGGGCTCCCATGTTGGTGAGGCGTGCACCCTGGCAGGTTCCCCAGGGAACTAAGTGTAAGTGTGTTTGGCTCCACTGTGTGTAGAGATGAATAGTGTACAATAAACTGACCCTGAGCTAATCTGGTAGAACTCCAGCAAAGCTCTGGGGGAGAACAATCGCATGGGTGTGCCTATACTCACCAGGTGCTTTTTATGAAAACACCGGAGAATAATGCTGCAGACGAGGTTGGATGCTGTCCCAAGACCTGACATCCTCTTAGGGGTCTGTGTTGTTGGACTGAGTTTCTTAGGGATCCCAAATCCCACAGATGTAGGGTGGACAGGTGACCCAGCAGGGGGTGGACTATCAGACAGGCCCAGATGCCGGGTCTCAGAAAAGAAACGCCCTGGGCTGATGTGGAAGCTGTGCGGTGCTATTCATGGCAGTGGTGACTCCATTTCTGAAACTCGGGCTCCCAGGCAGACGAGGGTGTGCGCAGACGAGGGTGTGCGCGCATCTGAGATGTCTGTGGTTTTGCAGTTTCCATGTCCACAAACTCACTTGGTTGAAAATAGTTCAAAATATCCAAAGCACGAGGGAGGGAGTGACTGCTTTTCTTAAAAAGGAAGAGCTTGATTTCATCTAGTTACAAAGCCGGCCAAACCTAGTGCAAGAGACTCTGCGAAAGACCTCCGGGTCACCCAGTGAGTGCTGTCAGATCTCAGCACTCTTGCACATTTGGGATCTTTCAGAGGGGGCAGCGAGTGGGCAGAGACCAACCCCAGACCCTGGACGAGTTCTCAGACACTCCCAGGCCACACACATAGGGGACCTTACCACAGAGTGGTCACCTGCAGAGGGGGGTTGTTATTCCCTGCATGGATTCTCACTTGGCCCCGACTTGGGACAGAGGCCCTGAGTCTAAGGTAATAGGTGTCAGGAGCGGGTACTTAGTTCACCAGGGTGGGTGGAAGAAATACTCCTCCCTGTTGTAGGTGCCAGACCTGGAAAGCCCTTCCTGGAGACAGAGCATGCTGTCTAACCCATCACTTTGTCCCCAGCCCCTAGGGGCCTGCTTGCCTTGTGGGCAATAGACTCCGTCATGCTTGTTGAGTGGCTTGTTGAGTGGCTGAAGGGTAAGCCGCAGGCCAGGAGGGAAAATTCAGGCTTAGGTGTGGGCGGAAGAGGAGGGAGAAGCCCCTCAGGGCTTTCTCCCCTAGCCTGGTCTCTTCCTTCAGACGCCATGAAACGTCTTTTGGCCAGGTCTGCTTTCTGCTCTCTGGAGGCCTTCACTGTGGAGCTGGGGGAGGTGGCACATGTCCATGGCCCTTTGACAGGGCTGCTCCATCCCTGCCCCACCCCTCTCTAGCGCTCAGCCCAGGGGGCGCAGCAGCGAACCGGAGTGGTAGGATGAAGGGGTGTTTAGCTGGAGGGGCGCCCTCGGTGGGCGGGATGGGGCGGCCTCTCGCCCGGGCCACGCGACTCGCGCGT
>NW_007247212.1:34772-35253 GCF_000164805.1 Carlito syrichta
AGGGTCGTCAAGTTGCGCAGCCAGCGGGTCGGGCGCACCAAGCCGACACGGCCCAAGCCGTGGAGGGTTCCAGAGTGCGGCGTCCCATGGCCCCCATCCAGGCCTGGGGACATCCTCATCCGCCCCCCAGACTCGGTTTGTGGGGGAGCAGAGGGGCCTGCGTGCGGGCAGCGAGAGCATTTTGGCGCTCTCTTCCCGTCGAAGTTTACAAAGTGTGGAGAGACTTGGGGGCTTCTCTCTCCTAGCTGGGGTCTGGCACCCACTTCCCTGGGCCCGTGTGTGTGTCTGTGTGTGTGCACGCTTTCGTGCGTCCTCGTGACTGCCGGCGCTGGGGCTCTGCGTCCTGCGTCCTAGGAGTAAATAAAGCGTCGAAAGGGAAGCGCACACAATGGTCTCAGGCGCTTCTCGGGCAGGGTTTCTGAGAGGCGGGCCTGCCTCTGCCGGGACCCGGAGCCCCCGCCCCCCGGGGGGGGTCCCCGGC
>NW_007247212.1:35273-41377 GCF_000164805.1 Carlito syrichta
GGGGAGTGGGGGGGGGGCCAGCAGCACATCGGAGACTCCAAGCAGAGTGCCAGCAGCTGTGCTTCAGGCCTGGGCCTGGGCTGGCCTGGGGAGGAGGGGGTGTGAAGAGACAGATCGGGGTTGTGGTCCGTGGCCCCCACGGCTGTGCAAAGTGTGAGATGTTGCATCTACGTTGTCAGCTCAGTGGTGGGAGAATGTTTTTAGACTCTGACACTTTGCATCCACACTACCCAGAACAAGAGAGGTCTGGGTCTGCAGCGCTGTTAATTCTGCCCGCCTAACCATCTAGAAGCCTTGGAGTGCATGCTTTTACTGGGGCCTCCCTAGGTCTGCTTTGTTCTGTTTTGCGTTCTGCATGCCCAGCTGAATGTCACCCTCCCCGCAGCTGCCCCTTGGCACCTCCTTCCTGCAGCTGCTCCTCCAGGGGCCTTCCTTCTTCCTGAATGTCCCGGTGGCAAGAGTTAGTCTGGCCCCTTTCCTGTAAGTGCTGGTCTCTCCCGCGAGGGCCACCACTTCATGTCCTGTGCTCTGCATCGCTCCCCTCCTGGCCTGCGGGAGTTGAGGTCTCTATTTTTATTCCCTGACCGAAAGCGTTGGGGCCGGTGGTGGGATTTCTAGGGAAGAACTCGTAGGTCTTGATGGTTTAAGAAGTCCTGTTGGTCTTACACTGTCACCGTGGAGGTTGTGGGTGCCCCTGTTTGGGTCTCTGTGTAACTCCATCCTCACCCTGACATACCCCCATCTGGAGTCGCTTCTGAAGCCAGCCTTCCAAGCCAGTTTCTTGACCCTCTAATTTAGTCCAAGACAATGGTCTCATTGAGAACATCCTGGGGCAACTGTTGGCAGCCTTCAGGCTCTGGGGGAAGATTTCTCAGTCTTGGGGAGCAGGGCTGGATCTTCTGGTTCCCTGTGTGTGTCATCCTCCCCATTGTGTGCCCTGAATAGTTTGACTGGGGAATCTAGCCTTAGGGTCCCAGGCATCCTGTCCTGAGGGCGTGTGTGCACAGTGAGGGCTGACCTGGGAATGGAAAGGCGGCCCTGCCTGGTGCCTGAGGAACTGGGAGTAGAGTTGGTGGATGGGGAGGGTGTGCTTGTGGGACACGATCACCTTGGATTAGAGGAGGAGGAAGAGAGTGTACGATCCAGCCCCCCCATGGGTGATGTCCCCCCGTGGGTGATGCCCCCCCATGGGTGATGTGAGCTGGCAGCTTCCGAATCTGGGCAGGGAAAGGTCACTGCTGGCAATTGTGGGAGAAGTTGGTATGGAGGAGGCGGACCTTGAGGGAGAGGAGGAATTTGACTGCGGGAGGAAGGAGGAGAGCATTCTGGCCAGGGGCAGCCAGCAGCAGCGGGGGAGGTCGGAACGAGCTGGCCCTGGAGGGGGCTGGGGCATCAGGAGGGGCTGGCTCGTGAAGATGAGATGGGCCAGGCCAGAGAGGGCCAGGCGTGGCTGCCAGGAGTGCGGCCAGTCCTCAGGGAGCGGCTGCAGCAGCCGCAGCCATAGGAGGGCAAGTCTCTTTCCCACGGGCGGCCCACCTGGTGTCTCCGTTCCTGCAAGGTAGGCCGAAGGGTTGGGGAGGAAACTGCCAGCTTCTCATGGCGCTGAGGTGGTGGTGGCCCCAGGGACCCTGAGGCCAGTCGGCGGATGTGGCACCCCTCACAAAGCACATGCTGGTTGCTGAGGGGCGGAGACTCCAGGGGGCATCCGCAAGGCAGGGCGAGCTCTGAATCTTGGTGGGTGTCTTGGGGGGGCGTTTTTAAACTGAGCAGAAGTCCAGTTCAGGATCCTGTGATGGGCGGTGGGGGCAGGGCACAGGGGATCCTGATGGGATGTTTCTGGGAGGTTTGGGACTAGTGGCAATATCCAGGTGGGGGGCAAGGTGGCCTGATGTGGGGTGGGGGTGGGTGCCCAGGCCAGAGCGACAGACCTGCCCCTCCAGGTAGACGGGAAGGCACCCATGGGCATATGTGCGTGTGTGGTGTGTGGAGTGTGTGGTCAGAGTTAAATTCTGCTGGTGCGCCACGTCCTGGGCATATCTGTTCCCTCCCTGGGGAGCATCCTTCTCTTTTCATCTTTTCATTCCTGCTTGTCCACCCCCCATGGCCTTCCCCATTTCTAACTCCCCCGGGGGCTGAGGGAACCACAGTGAGGGCTGACCTGGGAATGAGATTGTTAGGTTTCATCACCGAGGGGTCGCATCTGCTCTATCTGTCCAATTCAGCCCCCCCTTCCCTAGGGACTGAGAGGCTGTCAGTGCCCTCCGTGGACATGAACTTCCAGAATCTCACCTTTTCCCTCCTTTCAGGGAGGGTCTCAGGGCTCTGTGGAGGCCCCCTGCTTCCCCACCCCCCACGCAGGGGCAAGGGGAATATTATGTATTTTGCTGATGTGATTTTTAGAGAATGCCATTTCCCACTTTTGCACTGTACCGTAGCCCCCTCCGGTCACCTGTGATGGGGTGGCAAGGGGGGTTACCCTCTCCTCTATCTCGCTCCTGGTCGGTGGAGGCACGGCCGCTGGACGGCATGTTCTTTTGTGAATGCTGGCCAAATCTCTTATCGCAAACACGATTACAACTTGGGTCTTTGTGTAACAAAAGCCGTTCCAAGTGCCAGCTGTTGGCCTACTTTCCTCAGCAGTTTTGCTGTAACCAGATTTGCACACCGAGAAAGAATCCAAAAGTCCTTGATGTTTGTTGAAACAATCTGGCCCAGGACCCAGGCGCTGGGATCCCAGAGCTGTGTGATGTCTGCCCTTCTCTGAGCACCCCCTCCCCCAGGAAGGTCATCCCTGGAGGACCCTTGGAGCTGTGTCCTGGAGGCAGCGCAGACTGGGAGGGATTCCTGGGCAGGAAGGGACCATGTGGACTTGCCTGCTTGTCTGAGTGCTTCGAAACCTTCAAAACCTGGGTGCTGGCTGGATCCAGGTGTCCTTTCCTCCCTGGATTGCTTGGTGATGGGTGCAGACTTATCCCTAATTAATACCAGTGGGCCTCTTGTGTGGTGAATCCTGCTTTTTAGCCAAGACCCAAGACCTTGTGTGAACACCACTTCCCTGAAGTTTGCACCTTTGTGGCAGGAAGCAGGAGCCATGAGGGTGATGACTTATGCAGCTGGACCCCAGCAGAGCCCAGGATCCTGTGGTGGGGTATGCTCTTCAGCTAAGAGGTGCTGGGCTCTTTGACGGGTCTCACAACCACAGGTAGCACTGACTTGGTGTGTGTCCAAGATCCTCCATCCGACTGCAAACAAGTTCACTTAGAGGAGGGCAGACATAGCACCCAGTCATTTGGCTTGCAACTGTCTTTGGGGGTGGGGTGCAGGTGGGGGAAGGGGTGGCATGAGCACTGGGTATCCTTCTGGATGACCTCAGTCTGGAAATGCGTTCTGGGGGATGTGACTCTCCAGGAAGGTTTTGAAAGAGGCTGGTGGGCAGAGCTTGCACCCGGAGGGAGAGGACCTTGGGGGGGAGTGATAGATAACAGCAGCTTGGAGGTGTGATGCTTAGGACGACCTCTCTGCTGTTTTAAAGCTGTGCAACTTAGGGCAAGTTTATTTGTCTCAATTGTGGAATTAGGAACTGCTCTCTTTGAGGGTTGCTGGGGGACTCAGGGAGATATAGCCTGTAGTGCTGAGTACAGGTTCTGACTCACAGGAATGTGACGGGTGTTGTGGCTGGTGCTGGATCTGCTGGGGACTGGGGGATATTTGCTTACGCATATGTAGGTTTGGTTGCTTAAATATACAGGTCTGGGAGATAGAAGGTCACAGGCAAGGGCATGTCTTGCTCCAATATGTGAGTGAAGCTGGGCATCATGGTCACTGAATTATCCTAAGTGTGGCAGACACGGAGAACCCATGGAGTCCGCCGGGAGATCTGAGTGCAGCAGATGCCAGGCTCCTGCGAGGCTGTGGAAGCCCCTCCTCTTGGTTGGCTGGCAGGCTGTCTGGAGGCTGGAGTCATCTGGCTACAGGGTTCTCGCTGGGAGGTTGCTCCAGTCTTCCCTGCCATCTTTCACCCCAGACTGTCACAGTTGAGTGGACCACGTGCCTGTCCGCAGGGCCAAGTGCTGACGGCAACACGGGCATGTGCTGGGCAATTGGATTGTGAAGGCAGTGGCAGGGTCGGCAGCCTGCCTTGGGCTCTGTGGGCCGGCCTTGCCCTGAAAGGCGATCGCAGCAGGGCATCCGTGTCAGCAAGGAGCACCCGCAGACTGGAGCATCCTTGTTCAGCAGGCCTTTGCAAGGGCCCAGTGGAGCGTGGTGCAGAGCTGGACTCGGAGCTGGAAGAACCCCATGTTGGCCAGCAGCGAGAGCAAAGGCCAACAGGCCAAAACTGTGGACTGCTCGCCTGGCCCATGGACCCATCCAGGGTGCACCCAGACCCGGGGTATAGGTGCTGGGGGTCTCGGTGCCTGGAAAAACAAATGGACTGGAGTGGGCCACCAGGGGTCGGCGACAAGCACAGTCAGCACAGGGCCCGACACATGGCCACGTTTGTGGTGAGGCGGTGCTGCTGGTGGAGTGCATGGCATGACAGGGCACCACCAAGGGAAATGCAGATGTGCAGATTGTTCTCTTATTCTGTGGCAGCCGGGGACTTCTCAGCCTGGAGACTTGTGGACTCACCCTGCCCCTTGGGAGGGAGGTGCTGTGCCCTGGTGCCAGGAGAGCAGAACTGGGGTCCCCCCTCTTCTTTCTGCTTCCTATTTCTTGTAAGCCCAGGGATCAGGGGAGGTCACATTCAGAAGTGAGGCTTGGCCGGCAGGGTTCAGTCCGGGCATCACTGGTGCCACCCCTTTCCCTGTGTCTGCCAACCGGATGCCCGTCCTTCGCCATGCTGGGGATGGGATCTGACTTGTGCTCCCAAGACTCTCCTTGGGGTGCAGCCGGGAGCACAGGGCCATAGTGAGGAGCTGAGGACCAGACTCAAGGGATCTGTGTTGGTCCCCAAACTTAGAACGGAGTTCCACCTTCCTGCCAGGCCAGATCCAGGCTCATCCTGCTGGACTTGGAGGTCCCCCTCCCCCAATCCCCTCCTCCGAGGACAGGGAGGGCTGTGCCCACCACCTCTTTGAGTTGTAGCAGTGGGAAGCTGTGTGACTTAGGTCACTTAAGCGTGCAGTAGATTCTTGAAGATGGAGTGGTGTGTGTAGAATCGTGGGTGGCATGGGAGTGAGGGGTGCCAGGCATCTGGAGGCTCTGGCGGGGGACTTGCCACAGGCTAGAGCCCCAAGTGATTCCATTTTTAAAAATGTATCCCAGAAGCCCAGCCCTAAATGGGTTCCTGTGCTTGATCTTCACAGAGCCACTGAGGAAAAATGGTCCAGCAGTGGCTCTTTCCAAAGTCCTCTGGTTTTTCCCAAATTTGGAGACTCTCTGACTTGCTCATGACACCGAATGATCTGGAACTCGCCTGAGGATTTGTAATCTCTCCAGTCAGACAGACCCATCAGTTGGCCCTTGGACATCCCCAGGCGCCTGAGGGCATTTCTGGGCTCCGGGTGTTTAACTTGGTCTGGACAGAGCCCTGAGACTCCGTTGAGACTGGACTGGCAGGCCTTCTATGCACTTCAGCTTGTTGTCCTTTTTAAAGAGGGCTGCCAGTGCCCAGAGTCTTAGATGAAGGGACAAGAGGATGACCTCAATTTCAGTGAGGAATATAAACAGCCAGCCCCCATGCCCACCCCTGGGGGCTTTTGCAGAATCTTTAGGCGCCCCTGTCTGCAGCCGCTCTCTGAGGATTGCCCAGGGCCTGGCGGGGGCGGGAGCTGGGCTCAGACTTCACTCTGCTTCTTTCTTGTACTTTTGTTTTTCCCTCTCCATCCTCTTTCCCTGAAGCCCCTGACTTTTCCCCTACAGACTTTGGCCTTCTGGCATCTCTGGGACAAAGGGGAAAGCTGTCATTTACCAAAAATCCCCAAAATCAAGGTGTCTGGCCTTAAATGCATTGTCGTGTCCCCTTCTCCACATGGCTTAGAACTTCCTGTGTCCCCACGGCTGGGAGCCTCAGACGTGGACGATGAGATCTTGCAGATACTTGGAAAAGCCTACCTGGAAGTCTCTCCCAGCCTGAGCTCGCCCACCCACCCACCCACCCACTT
>NW_007247212.1:41403-74747 GCF_000164805.1 Carlito syrichta
TTACCCAACTCTGACCACAACCTTGAAGGGACCTCCTACGTGAGGGTTGCTCCCAGGTATACAGATGGGGCAGTTACCCCCACATTAGCTTCTCTTTGAGGGGTTTCCCTAGAGACTCAGGTCTTATGGGGTGGCGGAAGAGGAGTAGGGTTGTCTGGTGCGACCTGGGTCTTATTTGAATTCTGAGTGGGAAATTCCTGGGAGCTGGCTTTTCCGACTCTCCTGTCTACATACAGCCGGCCACCCTTCTGAGGGGTTGGAACTCTCTGGAGCGCTGTGCAGTGTCAAGTTCTTTCTGATACTGAGCCTGGCTTCTCAGCCCCCACCTCACAGCCCTTGGCTGTCTCTGGAGCAGGGCTTGGGGGTCCTGGCACCTCCTTGTGGGAGCCTGCAGCTGAGGGACCTCCAGAAAGTGAGAGACCGAGCCATGTGGGCCACAGACAGCCTCTCTCTGCCCCGGGAGGTTACTGGATGGACCAGTCTCATTTTTTTGGTGGGAAGCAAAGGCCAACCCAGGCATGGGGAGTTTAACCAAATGGAGCTGCCTGGGCTCTCCCCTCCCCCAGGCAGGGCCCCAGAAGGTGGATATGCTTCTAGTCTGTCCATCGTGGGTCAGAGGCTGGTGGATTTCCATGTTGTCCAGGCAGGGTCTCATTCTGCACCCCCTGCCCTCTACCCAGTGCAGGAAGTGACTCTGAGCCGGGATACTTGGCCTGCTTTCCATGTGGGTGGGCAGTTTCCCTGTGAGGGGCAGCCCAAGCCCCTGTCCTGTGTCCCCCAGAGACCGATATTATCTACAGTGAGAGCCTACAAGTGTTCCTGGCTCCAAACCAGGTCTGGAGGGGCCGTGTTCTCTACTGTTCTCGACCTCCTGTCCCCAGTAAAGGTCAGCGAATGGAGTGCTCTGTATATTAGCAAGGTTTTGGTTTTTCCCTTCAAGCTCACAGTGAAATGCTAGAATCCCCCTGTCCTCTGCCATGCCCAGATGGCACGGTGAGGAGTGGTCTTAGGTGTCTGCCCAAAGAGCCATTCCTGCTAAATGTCCTGGCGGGCCAGGAGCATCAGTGAGAGTGGGAGAGGCAGTCGGCTTATTTGTTGATTCAACAGCTGTTCATGGGTACGCTTAAATGCCAGCTCTGTTCTAGGCATTGGAGATCCAGGTGTGAGCATGGCTGGGTAAAACAGGAGGGCTTCCTGGAAGAAGGGCCTTCTAAGCAGAGACCCGGCAGGGTTTCCAGCGTGTGATGCCGGCCAGCTTCTCATGCCATTTCTTTCTTTCTTTTTTTTTTTTTTTTTTGAGTCAGAGTCTTACTCTGTTGCCCAGACACGCTCACGGGCCACTGCAGCCTCGACCTGCTGGGCTCAGGCGATCATTCCACCTCAGCCTCCCAAGTAGCTAGAACCACAGGCGTGCACCAGCACGCCCGGTTAATTTTTTGATTTATTTATTATTATTATTGAGTTGGAGTCTCACTCTGTCGCCCAGGCTGGAGTGCAGTGACACGCTCACGGCCACCGCAGCCTCGACCAGCTGGGCTCAGGCAATCCTTCCACTTCAGCCTTCCAAGTAGCTGGGACTACAGGCATGGACCACCATGCCCAGCTAATTTTTTGATTTATTGTAGAGATGAGGTCTCGCCAAGTTGCCCAGGTTGGTCTTGAACCTGGGGACTTAGGCAATCCTCTCACCTCGGCTTCCCAAAGCGCTGGGATTATAGGCATGAGCCACCGCACCCTGCCTTCCTCATGCCATCTCTGCAGACTCACAGTTTGTGCAGAAGACCATGGGTGCCCACTTGTGGCCCACATGCCCTTGGCACTGAAGCGGGAGCTGGGGGAGGGCTATTTGTGCAAGTGTAGGTGGGGAGGAGGCATCTCACAGGGTGCTCAGACCACCATCGCGGACCTGCCAAGCCGGGGTGCGTTCAAGCGTCCCAGGGGCCCTGCTGTGCATGGGATCCTTTCCTCCTCTCCTGGAGGCCTGGAGGGGTGGGAGGAACTTGGGTGGTGAAATAACCCAGGTGGGAGAGAGGCACCGCTTTGTTCATTTACCGGGGCTGGAGCAGCTGCAGGTTTGGAGTGGCAAGTTGTAAAACCTGGGCCTCCTTAGAAAACCTCAGGAAGGGCGGTTTTGCTTTTTTTCCCTAACTACAAAAGAAGCCCTTGGCCACCTGGGCCCCTTATGGGCGGGGCGGGAGAGGAGACCCTTCTTTCCGCACCTTTGCAGATAAAGTGCAGAGGGTAGAGCATGGGGGCAGAGGCAGTCCTCTCCTTGCCTGTGGCCGCGCCCAACCCCCATTCCTGGATGGGGAGACACAGCGAGGGTGGAACTTTTCCCCAGCCCCGGCTGCCGCCACTGCAAGGCTGGGCTGGGGAGAGCCTCATTCAAATATTTACATCTCTCCTAATATTTAAATGACGAAGCCAGGCTCCTGCAAACAGCTGCCCTGGAGCCAGCTGTCGCCGGCTGCTGGGCCTTCCCTCCGGCCTGTCCTCCCTCTTACATTCCTTGTTTCTGACCCAAGTCCCGGTCCTTCCAGCTGTTCCCCCTTCACTCACAGGCACTTCTGAGCGTCTCCTTGTTATTTTTCACAACCATTTCTTTTTATTGAGCACCTACTGTGTGCCAGGCCCTGGGCTGGTACTTTATAGATGAAGCCTCTTCTAATACTAGCCGTGGACGGCAGACCCAGGTCCTGCCAACCCTCCGCTGTGTCCATCTGTCACTCCCTGCCTTGGAGACCTGCTTCCTGGCCAGGTTATGTGGGCTTATCCTTACCTCCCCCTAGTGGGCCACCTTCTGCCTGGGTGTGATGGAAGTCTCAGTCTGTTGTCAGTGGCGATTGGGAACCGAGCCGGGAGTCTCACAGGGTCTGCTTCTGCCCCAGTTCAGCCTGGCTGCTGTCCAGCTCAGTGACCAAGTTGTGAAACAGGAATAGTAGTGCCACCTGGTAGGATGGCTGGGAGGCGCGGGAGAGAGCCTTGGCACTGTGCTGGCGTCACAGGGCTCTCTGTGGGTCGCTTTCTGAAGCCCAGGGCGGGTGTGGAGGCAGATGGTGTGGAGGCAGATGGTGTGAAGGCTCTGCACTCTGGCCCAGATCCGCTGCCCCCTTGCCCATGCTGTGTTGTGGGTGAGTCACTGGCCTCTTGGTTTCCACCTGTGAAATGGGGGCGAAAGTAAGTCACTGTCTCGGGTGGGTATGAGGACTGACTGGTAAGCACTCGTAAACATGGACTGTATAGATTCAGGGAACACTTTTCAGGCTTCTACATGCCAGGCAGGTGCCAGGACTAGTGGAGAGCGGGCAACTGTGGGCCAGCCTGGCTCCTGCCCTCAGAAGGGCGGCTGTCCAGTGAGGAGGAAGGTAACCACAGCCCCGCAGCTGGGGATCGGGCAGGTTTGCCTGAAGGATGGTGGGACCCGGATACCTGTTCTCCTTCCTGTCCGTCTTTTGTTAAACTGGGTTTTATTGTGGGTTTCTGAGGCCCTGACTGGGAGACCTTGGGCAGGTTTGGGGACCTTGTGGCCGATACTCCCCCTGGTCACACAGCAGCGTGACCTCAGCAGTGCCCGGTACGTGCCCAGCTTCTGCACGTCCTTCAGTTTGTGACTGACCCGGGAGCTGAGCTGTGGCAGGCGGCCGAGGCTGGACGTTGTCCTTGGGTGACTCCCGGGAAGGTGGGGGTGGGGCGGGGCTGCAGGGCTGGCCGCTCGGAGCCCAGCCAAGGCTGCCTCCGCCTCTGGATGGTTTGTCTAGTGGGGCTTCCTTCTTGTAGGGTCCTCAGGCAGGGGGGTGACAGAGGCGGGGTCGAGGTCCATGCCTGCTGCTCCCCTAGAGAACCCTGGGATGCCCAGGCTCACCCAGCCCTCCTGAACCAGGACTGCCAAGAGATGGGGACCAGCAGTCCTTTTCTTAGCAAGATTCAGAAATGATTTTGAGGAATCATCAGAGCTGAGCATGACTGACCTGGGATCGGAACTGCAGAACTACAGGGAATTAAGAGAATGGGCCCGATTTGGGTGGGTTCTTGGCCACATAACGCTGTGCAGACAGAAGCACATAGCACTGATGCTGTATGAACCTGTTTTAAAAATATCCATCCATGCATCAGTAAAAAGAGTGGAAAGATACTTGTCAAGATATTGACAGTGGCTATCTGGGTTGTGGGATTATAGATTTTTTCTTCCTTTGTTATTCTGTGTTTGCAGTTTTTCTGCCTGATGCTTGACTTGCTTTTATAGTCAGGAAAAAAGCAATAGATGTTGTTTTTATTTATTATTATTTATGTATCTAATGTAAAGGTCTCACTCTGTCACATAAGCCGGAGCGCAGTGACGCCATCCTGGCTCACCGCATCCTCGACTCCCTGGACTCAGGCAATCCTTCTGCCTCAGCCTCCCAAGTAGCTGGGACTACAGGCACGCATCACCATACCCAACTAATTTTTAATTTTTTGTAGAGACGAGATCTCGCTATGTTGCCCAGGTTGTATTTTTTTAAAGTTTGCTGTCAAAAAGAAAAATAACTTCACCCAGCAGAGGCCCGCAAAATGACAAGTCCCCTCGTCTATGGCAAAGCCAGGGTACCTGAGGTCTCAGTTGGTTCTCACAGTCTCCAGGTCGGCGATATTGTGGGGAGCAATTGGGCTTTGCACAAAGGTGTGGGCTGCTGGGAGCCACCGCTGCAGGCACCTCTGGCCACTGCATTTTTGGCCACAAGAAATCTGGGCCAGAACCGGGGTCCTCCACTTCGAACCAGGAGAGTGAAGGGGGCCAGCCCTCCCTGTCCACTGCTCCGAAATCCTGCAGCTGTGCTGAGTGTTAGGAATTGCCAGACCCATCTGGTTCAGGGGCGAGAGTATGCTGGAATTGGTGGCAGACCTCACAGTGGCCTTTGTGGGATCATACCATGTCCGGGCTGGAAGGGACCTTTCGGTCCGGCCCTTCCTGTTCCTCACCAGGAAACTGAGGCCAGAGAGGTCGTCTGCCTGGCCCAGGGTGGGGCACAGATAGCACTTTGACGCCTCCATGCCACACCTAGACAGCCGTTCAGCTCTGGGCCTCCCACACAGGAGCATCTGTGCTGGGTACATCTTGGCCAAAATTTTCATTTTCATTAAGAGAAGAATGACTCTTGCCTGCAGCCTGAGCTCTACAGAGACTCCACCCTGCAGAGGCTGGTGGGTGGAACCCCTTGCTGGTACAATGGCTCCTGGCAGTTTCGGGGGGATGGGGAGGAACGTAGGGGCTTGGCTCTCTTCCTGCCTGCTGTCCCCTGCAGCCTACTGGTGTGGGAAAGGGCCCAGAATTTGCAGCATGGGGATCTGGGAGGCCTGGCCTGCAGCCAGGTCAGAGGTCATAAGACTGGGTGGTGGGGGTTGGGATGGGGTCTTGAACCAGCCATAGGGCTCTCTGGTACTGAAGGTTTTTGGAGTTGACTGTAAACAACTCTGCCATTTTTTTTTCTTCTCCCAAAGCAGAATTGAGGGGTCATCTGTTTATGGGATGTGGCCCAGGAGAGGGGGTAGTTAGTTACCTGTCCAGGCAAGGACCGAAGGACCACAGGCCGCTTGCCAAGGAGGCTCTGGCTTTCCCTGCTGGAAAGAAAATACAGGCATGGGGGGACACTTTTCCAGGGACATGTTTCAGGCTGGTCACCCTCTGAGGCTGCTGAAGACACAATGTCCACCCTGACCACCAGAGGGGTCTGTTTTGTACTTCAGAAGTTTTTTTTCCCCCTAAAACTTTCAGTGCAGGGCAGGGGGGCACTGGAACCTTAAAGAACAAATGTAAAAAGAGAAAAGAGTAAGTTGCTCACTACCTGGCAGGCTGAGCAGAGGAGTGGGACATGTGTGCGACGTACAAGTTCTGGGGGACAGTGTGACTAGTGCCGTGAGGCTCCCTGGCCGAGATGGGTCGAGGAATTTTGGGTAGGAGAAAGTCCAGCAGCAGGGAGGGAAGACCCTTGTCGGTTTGCTAGGGATGCCACAATGAAGTGCCACACATTGGGGGCCGGAAGCCCAAAGTCAAGGTGTCGGTAGGGCCGATTCCTTCTGAGGCTCTCACGGAGAGTCTCGGCCAGGCCTCTGGTGGCTCCTGGCAGTCCTTGGCGTTCCTTAGCTTGTACCCACCTCACCCCAGTCGGCTCTGTCATCACATGGCCTTTTCTGTGTGTGTGTCCTTGTGTCTTCTCCTTTTCCGTCTCTTATAAGGACACATCATTGGATTTAGAGCCAACCCTAATTCCAGGATGACCTCATCTCCGGATCCCAAATTACATCTGCAAAGATCCTGTTGAACTAAGGTCACACTCACAGGTAGCGAGGATGAGGACTTGGACATATGCTTTTGGGGGTCACTATTCAGCCTACCACGGTGGTTGATCTTAGGGGGGAGCTGAGTGTTCTAGGCTTGGGTGAGTGGAATGAGGCCTGGGTAGAATGAGGAGACCACGCTTGTAGCGACCATCGGCCTACTCATCTGCCTGCGGGCCTGGTGGGGTTCCCATCTCTGATCCTCTGTGTGGTGACTGCCAGCAGCAGGCCGACTGACATGAGTGGACTGAGACCTTCTCCTCTGGACCGGCATGCTCCTCCAGCACCCCCACTTGGTCCAAGTCCCCAGGTGCCTGGGACAGAGGTGGGGGACCCTGTGCTTGCCCCAGGTGATGGGGCCAAGAGCAGGACACATCATTTCCCTGGACAGATTCCAGTCACCTCACGCATCTGCCGCCATGGAAGGCTGTGATTCAGCCAGGTCCCTACCCCAGCCCTGTTCCTAAAGCTTCTCTTCCCTCAGAGGCAGACCCTGTCCCCCGGACTTCCCAGCCGCTTCACCTTCAGATTCCTCCTTGGAAGCCCCTCTGGTCTCAGCCCCCCGCTCCTCTTGGGTCCTTGCCCTCCCACTTGGCTTGTGGGCAGCCCACTGGGCTGGGAGAGTGGGTGATCCAGGCTCTGGGGGACCCAGGGATTCACCTGGCCCCCCGCTTACGTAGGTTTCTGGGATCTTCTCAAGTTCTAGTGGGTCTTTGTAGTGAAGCTTCCTAAGAGCTTCGATACCGCGGGGGAGAGCTCAAGTCTCAGAGCAGCTGGGGTCCCGGCAACATCCCCACCCATCCCCGCTTGGGCTGTTTGGAGCAGCCAGGCAGCCCTCCTTTTGGGGGTACCTCTGCTCCCTGCTGGAATTGTCCTTCTGGAATTTTCTGTGTCTAGCTATGGCCTCTCCCACACGACAAACACTCCTCTTTCTTTTACCTGTGACTCCCCTTCTTTGCCAAACTCCTCATGTTCTTGAGACCAGGGGCCAAGGCCACCCACCCTTGTCAACAGAACCCAATCCGGGCCTGTCTGTAGGTGCGTGCAAGGCACTGCAACCACCGTCACTCTGTCCTCCCCGCCAGCCTTTGTCCTCTCCCTCCAGCCTGGTGCACTTTGGGTCAGGTCATGGAGTGCCATCCCCAGACTCCCGCCCCTGGCTCAGAAAGCCTGGGGAACAGCTGGCCCTGGGTGCTGTTCTGACCGGAGCCCGAACTCTGCTCCCGGGGTCACCGTCCCCTGTAATTAGGCCGCATCTCATATTGGCCTGGCCTCCGGGCCACAACACAGGCCTGTGATTAATGGGGGGCTTCACCTGGGCCAAGTGGCCCCTGGTGCTAGGCGCTTTTTTTTTTGCATTTTTAAAGTGCTTTTAACATTTTCCCCAATTGTCAGTGGGGTGAGGGGGAGGATGGCTTCTCTGCCTAGGCAGATCAGGAATGGCTGCCACCTGTGTGTGCGGTGTGACTAGGCTGGGGACAGAGAAGGAAGGGGGAACTTGCCCAGGAAGCCGGACCCTCACGCTGACCGCCTGGCAGGTCAGTCCCCTCAGCGTCTCCTGGTCCTGGTCCCGTCCCGGATGGATTTTACCGTCCTTGGGAAGAACCAGTCTGAGTGGTGCCGCAATGGAGGGAGACATAGTGTCATCTTTGGAAGAGGATCGGGGGGCTGGGAAGTGTTTCACAGAATAGCATCCACAGAGCCTCGAATTTGGGAAATGGGACCTTTGGGGAGCAGTGGGTGAAGCATCTGGAATAGTTGGAGGCAGCGGGGGTGTGTAGGAAGGAAGAGCGAGACGAGAGGTGGGCTGAGGAGGTGGCCAGGGACCCTTTTGGGGGGGTGGCAAGGAACTTTGCTCAAACCTGGAGCCACTAACTCTTTTCTCTCTCCCCAGAAACAAGGGTGGAGGACTGACAGGGTGGAGGGCTGACAGACAGGACCCCGTGAGGTGTCTGGGGTCACCTCAAAAGGATGTGGGCGGGTGAAAGCTCAGGAAAGCTCCTCGGAGCCGCAGCCTTTAGTTTCTGTGTTCTGAAGTCAGTCACCTCCTGGGCCTCCCTCCCACCCTCTTCCTCCGCTGTCATTTATCAGGGCGCCTTTGACCCCAGGAGACCTGAAGGGTCATCCGATCCCCTCCCCTAGCTGCAGGCCAGCCACACCTCAGCCCCCCTCCATGGGTCTGGATCCGGTCCCAGGTACTTCTGCACAGCCTTTTTGGAGAGCTGAGAGGGACCTTCTCACCCAGCCACCCCGGCTGCCCCACCCCAGTCAGGAAATTCTTCCCCTTATCGACCCACATCTCTTCCCCTGCACCGTAAGCTCCTTTAGTTTCCTCTCACCCTGTTCCTCCTGCGGCTAGCCAACAGCTGGTTTACAGGGTGGGGAGAACGAGCCCCCGTGTGTTGCAAGCAGTGGTGCCAGATGTGCTCATGTTCCCATAACTCTAATTTAGCAAAGAAAAAAGGAAGTCCAGCATCTCAGAGCGACTTTTAAAATCTGCCTGGAATGGCCCCGTGGATGCCAGAACCCGGAGTGGGAGGCAGGTGCCGGGAGCCCGAACAAGGGAGCCTTCATCCCAGGAAATGTCCTCTTGGGAGGCTGAGCCAGCTTTCTAGGAAGAGGACCCAAGGCCCGGTGAGCAGGGTATCCTCTGGAGCGTTCTCTCTGGTCCTAGTTCTGTTCTGGGTAGAGATTTCTTGAAGCAGAAGCCACCATGTGGCTATCATGGCTGCGAGGCACCTCCCGACCCTGAATGTGGTCACTCCAAGACCTGTCTCTGGTTGGGCAGCCATATAACTTACTGCCCCAATGGGGACTTGGGAGTGAAAGGGGTGCCTCCAGTGATTACAGTGGGACAACAGGTGTGCTGGGAAGAACACAAGAGGGCTGGACATCTGGGCACCTTGACCCAGGGAAGACAGGGAAGCTCTGTGACTGCCGGGATCAAGCAGCAGACGGACCTGGGTGGGGCAAGGCATTTGCCAGCAGTGAAGGGCCAGTGTGAGCTGGTGGACCGATCAGAGCTGGGAGCAAGGCTGCTTCCCATCAAGCTAGACTGACTCCAGGGCACCAGTGTCCCCTTCTCAGAACGGGTAAATGAGTGACTGGCAATGGCTTCAGAGTTAACAGGACATTTGAGATGTTGAATAGAACAGCTGGAGTGCTACAGCAGCCTAGAGAGACCTCTTCCTTTTCTTTTCTGCATTCTGTTGGTACACTAGTTTCCTGGGACTACTGTGACAAAGTACCACAGCCTGGGGGGCTTGCAACAGCAGATATTTCTTTTTTTTTATTTTTTTTTGAGTTGGAGTCTCACTCTGTCACACAGGTTGGAGTGCAGTGGCATGCTTCCAGCCACCATAGCCTTGACCGGCTGGGCTCAGGCGATCCTTCTACCTCAGTCTTCCAAGTAGCTGGAACCACAGGCATTTGTCACCATGCCCAGCTGAATTTTTTTAATTTATTGTAGAAATGAGGTTTTGCCATTTGCCATATTGCTCAGGCTGATCTCGAACCCCTGAGCTCAGGTAATCCTCTCGCCTAAGCTTCCCAAAGTGCTGGGATTATAGGCGTGAGCCCCCGCGCCCAGCCAGCAGATATTTCTTCCCTCCCCGATTTGGGGGATGGAAGTCTGACATCTAGGTGTCTGCAGGTTTGGTTCCTTCTGGAGGCCCCGAGCTCTAGCTTCTGGTGGCTTCGGGTACTCCGTCGTGTTCTCTGACCTGCTGATGAGTCACTGGCAGCTCTGTCCCTGTCTCCACATGGCCTTCTCCCCATGTCTGTATCTTTCTTCTTTTCTGTCTTTTATGAAGACATTGTGTTTGGGACCCAGCCTAATCCAGGATGGCCTCATCTGGAGATCCTCACCTTAATTACACATGCAGAGATCCCAGAAGACATTGTGTTTGGGGCCCAGCCTAATCCAGGATGGCCTCATCTGGAGATCCTCACCTTAATTACACATGCAGAGATCCCTTTGATAAATAAGGTTGCGTTCACGGGTTCTAGGACTTAGGACTTTGCTATGTCACTCTGGAGCTCTGTTCAACCCACTGCCTTTGGCAAACCCAGAGGTGGCACCAGTGTCCTCTACAGACATCATAGCGGATTCTGGAAGACGCTTGTAAAGGAACCTGACAGGATTGCGTTTTCCTCCTGGTTGGATGAGACTGTGTAGCCAGGCTGGGGAGCTGGGGCTGGTTCAGCCTATACTCTTGTTGGCCATTGTTAGACAGCTTTATCCAGGGAGAAAGTAACATAATGAAGTTGGGCAAGGAGCGAAAGTCTAGAGTCCTGAGGGCCAGCTGCTGAGGGCAGCTGCCACTGGGCTGCCTGCTCCTTTGTGTACCACCTTGGAGGGTTCTGGAAGGAATCCTGGGAGCTACTGTGCCCCACAAGCCAGGCAGAGGGTCCCTTTGCAGCAGCTCCTTCTGCAGCATGCGGGCGGGTGGGGGGCTTGTTTATTTCTCTTGGCCTCAGCTGGGAATCCAACCACAGGCACAGCAGGAGGCAGACCTGCTCATTCTCACGTCATCATTCCAGAGCCTCAGAGGCCTCCTGAGTGGGGCTGTGATAAGCAGGAAGGACCCCTGGGATGCTTGTGACTTTCAGGTTCAGGGGCACTGAGGCAGAGAATGAGGCCTCCTTCTGACTCCGGGAGCAAAGACAGTCATCAGCATAAATCAGATGGGACAGGGGTGACCTCACAGTCTTTACCTTGGACTGAACGGCCTCCCCTGGCTCTCATCAGGGACACTGTTGACTCTCCTTGCACCTCTACCTAGGGGTCTGTGAAAATGGTCCATCCTTTTCCTCCTTGTCCAGGGGTTGCAGGTTGGACCTTGAGAAGACCATGCCAGGCCCTGAGGTGCAGGCCCACGTCTAGTCGGAGAGGCAGGAAGCGGGCAGTGTGGATGAGGCCCTCAGCTCCAGGCCTCAGTCAGTGGGTCGTGTGTGTAGATGAGCCCCGGGCGACAAGCAGCCCTTGGCCACCATGCCAGCCTCCACAGAACGGACCAGCATCAGAGGCAGCTCTCAGGCTGCTTCAAGCCACTGTGGCCCAGCCCTGCCTGGCCTTGGGGAAGGCAGGGTGGGGGACAGCTGAGGGGAGAGACTGAGGGGCGGGGGGCAGCCCCCTTGGGAGGTTTGGCTCCTAATGCGGGAGTTCATCTTCCTCCTTTCTTTGGACTTTGTCTTCTGTCCTCGTACTTGTCCGTAAACAAACGTGATTCTCCGTGGGACACTCTGTGACTGGCCTCCGCTGACCGTGCTGCTTCCTGACTTCCCTCGACAGGCCCCGCTCAGCCTCCCTGTGCCTATTTTTAAGCCCTTCCTTTTGGACTGTTGTACTTCCTGAGAACGTGCCCCTCCCCATCACCCCATCTGCGTCCCCTTCGCCCACCCCCCCACCTGTCCCCACTTGCCCCCACCTGCCCCAGGAGCTGTCTGTCTCCTTCTCCACCGAGCAAGCCTCCCAGGCCTTGGTGTCCTCTTCGTTTGCGGAGCAAATCTTCATTTGCGTCCTTCCTGAAGCCAAAAAAAAAAAAGACAGGGATGCAAGTGGGAGGTGACCCTGGGGGATCCCTGAGCGTGGGAATGAGATGGGGAGGGAAGTTAGCCAATAAAGGGTGCATCATCGAGCACCGTGACTCAGAGCAGCACTGGGGGGCCTGGAGGGAACCTGGGGGGGCAGTGTGGATCCACCCGGGGTTGGGAGGAGGGAGCAGTGTTAACCCCTTCCTGCCTTCCCTGGCTTGGGCACCAGGTGACCACCAGGAAAGACCCTGGGCAGAGAGGCAGATAGATGCAGGCCATGTGACGGCAGCAGGGTGACTGGCAGCAGGAAGGCCAGGGCAGCCTCAGCCACAGAGTGGTGACTGCACGTGTCAGCCTGCACAGCCCCCGTCCCTGGGGCACACTCAGCAGATGGTCATCAACACCCCCAGGCATCACTCCTGCACCTTGTTATCCTGTCACCTCCCATAGCAGGTGACAGGTGAGGTCGCTGAGGCCCAGAAGGTTCCTGCTGTCATGCCACTTTCCTGTCTGAGTTTCCGGCTCAAGTAAAGAGCACAGTCTGCAGGGAAGCTGCAGACCCCATGTGTCCTGCTGTCTTCAGCCCAGGGATCTGTCCTTGAGCCTCTCCAAGGCACACTGGGTCTTTGACCCTCATGTCCCTGCCAGGAGCTGGATAGGCAGGAGGGTGCAGGAGCCCTCACAGCCCGACCCCACTCTGCCAACGCTGAGGCCCGGCCTCACAGGCGAGGGGGAACGTGGGGTGCTGCCTCCAGCCGAGCCCACCGGTCACATGCTCATGGACTCAACCCTAGGGGTTGTGCAGTTTTCTGCCAGGTTGGGTTTTCCTGTGACCTTTCCCTGCAGGCTTAGGGCAGGGAACAGGGAGGTACCTTCCTACCTCCCTGGCCCCTGGCCCCGGCTCCCAGTTGGCTACCATTTCTCCGGGGACAGAGACTGCTCAGAAGAGACTCAGTCTGACTGGGGCCTGCGTCCCTGGAGCCACATCTCAGAACTCTACCCCCTGCCGGGCAGCAGCTATGTTCCTCCCTCCTGTGGGAGCTGCTCATGGGTTTGTGTTGACCTTGGTCTCCAGCATTCCTTTGCGAGACATTTGTCCCAGGCAGGAGCAGAGCTCTGTGGCTCTCCTGGAATCCCCTCCCCAGACCAAGGCCCAACTTGTACACCAGGAAGCACTCGATCTGGTTTCAGGAGCTGGGAGCCTGCGGTCAGAGCAGGGGCCTTAACAATGGGCCCTTGTGCAGTGCACATTCCTCCCTAAACAGGCCCAGATCCAGACTGCTCCTACTTCGACCCCCCATGGGCATGGGAGGGAAGGTCTGCAGCTGGAGGGAGGCCGCTCTGGGCTCTTTGTGTAGCCACTGAGACTGTAGGTGCTTGAGGCCAGGAGACCCCGTCTGGGTTTGGAGAGGGGCTGACATGCTGTTATCCACACCCTCCCTCTTCTTTGCAGCAAGGTGCTTTTAAAAAACAAACAAACAAACAAACAATGTCTATTGTTTTATTGGCTGAACATGCTAAGTGACCCACATTTGGTGCAGGCTTCTCAGCAAGGCAGGAGAGTGTAACTGAGAACACCCACTGTCATTCCATCCAGAGAGAGTCATTCTCTGTGCGGGTGTGAGCGTGTCTGTGTGTGCGTGCGAACTGCATGTGTGTGTATGAGATGGTGTTGGGAATCTTCGTACTCATCTTGTATCTTGCTATTTTTACTTAATATTCTCAGCATTTCTCATCTTCAAAAACGTGGTTTTGATGACGGTGCAGGCCTTTGGCTTAGAAAATCTGCGGAAACCCGGATTGTTTCCAGTGTTTGTGCTTTTATTGTGGATGCAAATGTCCCTGTACATAAATCTTTCTATACTTTGGATTATTTCCTTGGGATACATTCCCAGAAGTGTCTGTAGGCTTTTGGTGCGAGTTGAGGACGGCGGGGAGCAGGAAGGCTTTTGGGAGCCGGTGAAGTTTGAGTCTGGCTTTGGGGGGATCTCGGACTCACAAAGAAAGGAGAAGGTTGACACAGGTGGACCCCTCCTGCCCTGTGGGGGTGGCACTGTTTTGCCCTCCCAGTGGCAATGTGGGAATCCTCCCAACACCACCTGGTCCATGTCTGCCTGCCACAGTTTGTGGTGTTCAACTGGGGGCACTCTCACATGCCCTTTGGTTGTGTTAACTCCTTGCAGATAGAAGAAGAAGCCGCCCGGTGGTGTACCCCACTGCCTGGGTCTCACGAAAGGCCACGCTTCTGTCCAGTCAGTCCCTTCGATCTAATGTAGGGGTCTCACATCTGCACAATGACAAACTCATGAACAACCTGGCTGGCTCCTGTGGCCACATGCGGGCACCCCTTGATTGCCTCCTCCTTGGGAAGGAGGCAGATAGGTAAAGAGGACTGTTCCCGGCAGTTACTCCGATTTCTCCTGGGAGTGTTGGAGGGGGCTTTCCAAGGAGTCTTGGCATTGGGAAGGGAGGGGTGGCTGTGCCAGTCAATGCAGACCTGGGGTGATGGTGGCGGAGATGCCGTGGACCCTGGCCCGCCAGCTTCGTGACCACTGTCTCCTGATGTTTCCCGGCTGGGTGCTCCATGTGACGCCCTCCTGGGGGAGGTGATCCTTGCAGAGCCTGCTGTGGAAAATGATCTTGTTGTGTTGCCAGATGCCCCAGTGTCCATCTGGAGCGCCGTTATTCCCCCGACGCCTTTTCCAACCCCCTGGGGATTTTTGTGCACTAGGAAAGGAGAGGAGGCAGCTCTGGGTTCCTGATGCACAGGTCTGTGGTGGCCTCGTGTCCCTTGACCCACGGCAGGCCGTCGAGTGTGTCTGGTGTGGCCGTCGAGTGTGTCGAGTGTGGCTGGTGAGGCTGGGCTGGGGTGGAGAGTGGGTGATGACACCAGCAGGAAGGGCTCACCTTGCAGCCCGGAGGGTTCATCTTTCTGGTGGTTCCCTGTTAATGTCCTGGGGCTGCCGCAACAAATTTCCAGAAAACGGGGTGGCTTAATAACACCAATTTATTCCCTCGGGGTTCCTGAGGCCAGAAGTCTGAAATCAAGTTGTCTGCACGTCTCTTCTGAAGGCGCTGAGGGAGGAACCTTCCTGCTCTTACAACTTCCAGGTGTTCCTTGGCTTGGGGGCAGTGTCTCTCCAGTCTTTGCCTATCACGAGGCCTTGTCTGTGACTATGTCTTAAATCTTCCTCTGTCTTTCTAAGGGCGCCTAGTGTTGGATTTAGAGCCCATCTTAGATCCAGGATAATCTCATCTCGGGATTCTTGACTGAATCACATCGGCAAAGACTTTTTCTCCAAATAAGGTCACGTTTGCAGGTTCTGGGAGTCAGGACAGGAGCACATCATTTTTTTGTGTGTGAGTTGGAGTCTCACTCTGTCACCCAGACTGGAGTGCAGTGGCCGCTCCCGGCCACCGCAGCCTCAACCTGCTGGGCTCCGGCGATCCTTCCGCCTCAGCCTTCCGAGTAGCTGGAACTACAGGCGCGCGCTACCACGCCCGGCTAATTTTTGATTTATTGTAGAGATGAGGTCTCGCCAAGTTGCCCAGGCGGGTCTCGAACCCGCAAGCTCAGGCAATCCACTCACCTCGGCCTCCCAAAGAGCTGGCATTATAGGCTGAGCCACCGAGCCCGACCTGGGGCATATCATTTTAAGGGCTAGTGTGCAACCTTCTACAGAACTTTGGAGGGAAGTTTGGCTTCTCAGGCTGAAATGGACTGAAATCTGGTGCTTTCCTGCTCCTGAGGCCTATTCTTTGAGGACACACTCGGGGTTCCATGCATATGGTTAAAAACCTGCGATCCAGCCTGCAGTAAGTTTTCTAGAAGCCCCTGAGCCAGTGAAGGGGTTTTGTGATGAAGTAGAGACTTTCTGGCTCTGTTCCCAGGGAGCCCAAACCCACCCGCTGCAGCCAATCTCAATGGCCATGATATGACCAGGATGGTGTGTGGGTGGTGGCTTGGACTGTAGGGGACAGGGGAGACTCTGGGAGGAGGCTGGTGTGGGCCAGGCTTTGGAGGGATGGTATGTGCCAGGGCGTGCAACCCTTTATTTAGGTGTCACCTTCTGGACATTCTGGCTGGGATATGGTTTCCTTGGGACAGGTGGATGATCCTGGAACAGAGCCAGAAACAGCCTCCCCTGTTTTTCTAGGACACTGTGCGGATCTCATGGTTGTGATGGCAACAACTGCCATGTCGTTCTAACGGTGCCATGGCTCCTGCAGTGGGAACAGCCCCTGCTGTCTTGGAGCCTAGGACTGGTGGGGATGGGGGTAGGGCTGGAGAGCAAACACTGGAAAGACAATGGAAAGCACAGAGGTAAGGGGTGGTGGAGAGTAGTGACACGGGCCATGAAAAGACACAAAGTGTGGAAAGAGAGGAGAAGGTGGTGGTGGGTGGGGGGAGGGCATGGGTGTACATTTTTGTAAATGGTCGAAGGAGTGAGGGGTGAGCCACGCCAAGCACTGGAGGAAGGCAGAGTGGCCCAGGGGCAAGGGCCAGCTTCAGTTCTGGAATGATCTGTGTGTGCTTGTGGGTCTGACTCAAACCTATCACTGCATTCGGACTGTAGACTCCACTGTGAGCTCCAAGTAGGGAGGGCTTTGCCTTGGTGCAGGGTCTTAAACCATGAATCAGCCACTGGGGCTGGCGCTTCCAAATGGGCTCCCCAAGGCGGGGGCTTACTGGGACTCCCAGGGAGGGCTTCTTACTCTGCTGGGCAAACCTGGGAAAAGGCCTTCACCTGTCTGGCTTCTGTTCTCCAACTTAGCCACAGGGAACAGTGCCAAGAGAGATACCTGGAAGTAGACCGCTCGTCTAGAGAGCCTGCAGGACAGAGGTGCACCGTTTGGGGACAGTTTGACAGAGCTCTGGAGGCAGGAGTAGACCAGATGACCAGGGGAGGCCCCTGGAACCATTCAAGGACACAGTTCTGGGCTCCGAGGTTTGCATTTTCTGGCCAGTGGAAGTGGGTACTTAACCTACCTTAGGGCCCCTTTCAGAGTCAGAAAGCGAAGTTTGCATCAGAGTGTATCAAAGTTGACATCCCCAGTGAGGGGCAAAGATGCCCCCAGACCTGGCATGCCCCGGACTCCTGGCTCAAGCTCCTGCTGCCCTGTGGACACGTGATCAGTCAGAGGTCACTGGCCGGACCCACAGGTGAATGAAGCCTCAGATGTGATTTTATTTGGCCATACAGTGTTTTAAAAAGGGTTTGCTTTGCTTTGTGCTAGCATTTAAAAATTGGGAGACATACCAATTGGGATTTCTAGACTATCTTGGGAAGTCAGGAGCTGTAGCCCTGTTGGGTCCACATTCCTGCAGGGCAGTGATGGAGCTGAGTCCAGATGCCTCCGAGATAGGACATGGGCCGGCTTCCACACGACTTCCTACTCAGCCACTCTGCAGACATTTATGGTCCCTGCCTGCCTGACTTCTAGGAATGGTTTGAGCTTAGTGACCCAGGGTTTTGTTCTTTTATGTGTCCACCAAGAATGAAGGGTTCCCAGAGCTTAGAGAGGGGTGCTCCCAGGAGTGCCATGCCTCGGAAGCCGGTATTGTTAATGGGGCTGGGTCTCAGGGGCTTGGGCCTCCTCTGGCCACCCACCCACTCAGCCACCCCCCGCCCCAGGGACCACCTTCTGGTCCCTAAAGGTTAACACTGACCTCTGTGAAGAAATGAGAGCTGTGTTGCCTGTGGAGGGAAGGAGATTAGGAAGAGGGCACTGAATATGGTCCTGGAGAGGTGGTGGTGTTGAGACTGGGGACAGGCAAGGAGGTGGTGGGGTCCCTTGAGATCCCGGGCTCTGGGGGCTGGGGGACAGGGAACGGTGGGGGAGGCACAGTAGGTCGCCGAGGGCTGTGCCGCGGCCCGGCTGGGGAAAGAGCTGGTGAATGCTCCTGCCACGTGGGCCCCTTACCGCCCTGGTCCTTATAGCCGGGAGCAGCTGGTTCTCATTTGGAGTGTGGTTGCAGGGGCTGTGGGGAGGGCAGTTTCCCAGGCTCCATCCCCACTGCCTCTGAGGGAGCAGGCCCCGGTGGAGAGGGCAGGATGGCTGGGTGGAAAGCCTGGGCAGCAGGGTGGGAGTCGGGTGGTGGGTGTCCCTGCACGGCTGGTAGTATCGTATAGAAGATTGCAGGAGAGGGTGAGGACTGAGGAAGTCGGTTCTTGTGGCCTGAGCCAGGGTGCTGGACAACCAAATGGTTAGAACCTTGGCCTTTGGCAGCAGACCGATGTGTAGTCTGGTTCTGCATATTGTTTTCTGTGCTTAAGCATCTTGTGTCTCAGTTTCCCCATCTGTACCAGAGGATAATAATATTCGTTACTCCACAGGCTTATGTGGGAAGTAAACGTGACAGGGCACAGTAGGCCCAGGGCCTTGCCTCTAGAAAAAGTTCCAGTGCCAGCAGTTGGTGTCATTATTTTGACCAAACGTTGTTCCTGTCATAATGATGATTGGCCCTGGTTGTGGTCAGTAATACTGGGGATGCGTCTTCCTCCACCCCGTAGCTGTGGGGACCAAGTGGTGTGTGCCTTGGCTGGAGGTGAGGAGGGATAAAGAAAGCCACCACAAGAAGGAAACCAAAGGCTCCCCTTAAGCCAGAACATTCTCACGTAGACGCAGCTGGAGGGGGAGGCTGTGTGGTCTTGGCCACGGCCGTGGCAAGACAGGAGGGGCCGCACCTTCCACACTCCTGCCTGTATCTCTTTCCCCATGTCTCTCTGTGAACTCATGACTGTCGGTGGCTCTGCGGGTCTCCTAGAACGGAGCTGTCCCTTTCCTTGTTGGGAGGCAGAGGATGGGAGAAGTCCCCAGGTGTGTTCTCCAGCTGTGCACTCACCCACCATGTCCCCCTTGCTTTATTTTTCAGCCTTGAAGAGATCTTTTGAGGTCGAGGAGGTCGAGACACCCAACTCCACCCCACCCCGGAGGGTCCAGACACCGTTGCTCCGAGCCACTGTCGCCAGCTCCACCCAGAAATTCCAGGACCTGGGCGTGAAGAACTCAGAACCCCTTGCCCGCCATGTAGACTCCTTAAGCCAGCGCTCCCCCAAGGCTTCCCTGCGGAGGGTGGAGCTCTCGGGGCCCAAGGTGGCCGAGCCTGTGTCACGACGCACCGAGCTGTCCATCGACATCTCGTCCAAGCAGGTGGAGAACGCCGGGGCCGCCGGGCCATCCCGGTTTGGGCTCAAGAGGGCCGAAGTGCTGGGCCACAAGACACCAGAGCCAGCGCCTCGGAGGACGGAGATCACCATCGTCAAGCCCCAGGAGTCAGCCCACCGGAGGATGGAGCCCCCCGTCTCCAAGATTCCCGAGGTGCCCACCGCCCCTGCCGCTGACACAGCCCCCAAGAGGGTGGAGATCCAGGTGCCCAAGCCAGCCGAGGCACCTGCTGCCCCCAGCCCAGCCCAGCCCCTGGAGAATTCAGAGCCCACCCCCCTGTCTCAGCTGCAGAGCAGGCTGGAGACCAAGCCCCAGCCTGCCTCGGCCGAGGCCCCGCCCCGGAGCCAGGAGGGTGAGTCCCAGGGTGCTGGGTCTTGGAGGTTGTGGTGATGGGTGATGGGGACTGTCTTTGCCGGGAGTCTCAGAGCAAGAAGCCAGATGTGGGTTGGGGGTGCCTCTGTAGAGACTGAGAGACCTGAATACGTGGTTCGGGGAGCCGCAGGCTGAGGGAGGTGACCGTGGCTCTCTCTCTGCCCACTGGGGACACATCAAGATGCCACACGTGGGTCGGCATCTCTGGGTTGCAAGGAGCTTCCTTTAATGGTCAGCGTGGGCCATGGTGGGACCTCTGTGGTGTGTCCCCAGAGGGACTGGCAGCCTTGGAGAAGGAAGAGCTTGCAGGAAGAGGGTGGGCTCATGTGGAGTGTGGGACAGGGTGGGGTGAGACACATCCTGGTGCCTCCTGCTTGAGGGATTGTGGCTGCCTGGAAGTGTCCAGCAGAGGCCAAAGGTCTCAGGGCAGGGAGGAAGGAACCCATGCCCTTCGGAGGTTTGCACCAGAGGGTCTTTCTCCTTCTTGTGCTAATGATCTGTGGCTGGTCATCCTCCTCCTTCTCAGGGAGGGATAGTTGTGGCCAGAGGCAAGGAGGCAAGGAGATGTGATGAGGCCTTGGCTTCTTTCAGCTAATTCTCAGGGCTGCTGGGGAGGGATGCCTCCACCAGGGGCCCATGACACCTGCGCACAGTTTTGTTTGGGAGCATGTACCTGGCAAGAGGTGGGGGAAGCACGGGAGTCTGGCAATGTCCTCGGAGGGCTCAAGCCCAGAGTTGCACTCACGTGGAGAGCTTACAGGGGAGTTGGTGCCCTTCGTGATGGGACACAGGGCCTGCTGGGGAACTATGGGCTCTGGGACACTGTGGTCCTTCTCCATGCCCCACGCTCCCCGTAGGGATCTCTGCACCACGGGGCTGTGTAAGGTGCTGGCTGGGTTAGAAGTTCCTTGAGAGCAGGGTCTAGTTCTGGGCGCGGGACTCAGGACTCAGTAAATAAATGTTCAATAAGTGTCTTTGGGTTGGACATAACAGAACCTTCTGGGCTTTGGGTTTACCTTTTTCTTCTTCTTCTGAATTGTGGTGAAATATGCATACCATAAAGTTTACCATTTTAGCCACTTTTAAGTGTGCAGTTCGGTGCCATAGGCACATTCACATTGTTGTACAGTCATCACCACCATCCACATGCGGAATTTTCTCATCTTTCCCAGAACTGAGAGTCTGTCCTCACTGAACTCTCACTCTCCATTCCCCTCCCCTAGCCCCTGGCAAACTCCATCCTACTTCCTGTCTGTATGGATTTGACTACTCTAGGTACGCGTATGAGTGGAAAAATGCAATAATCACCCATTTTGTGTCTGGCTTACTTTCGCTCAGCATGATGTCCTCAAGGTTTGTGCACACTGTGGCATGTGTCAGAATGTCCTCCTTTTTTAGGGCTGAATAATATTCCTTTGCATGGGTGGACCACATTTTGTGTATCCGTTCATCATGGAGGGATGCTTGGATGGCTTTTTTCTGGCTGTTGGGAGTAGTGCTGCTCTGGACGTGGGTGGACATATTTCTCTTTAAGTCCCTGCTGTCGATCGTTTTTGATTTTCCTTTGTGCGTGTGAATTTTCTAGTGGTTAGTAGACTTGGGGGCGAGGAGGGCTTGGGGCCTGGATGGGGTGTGAGTGTGGATGAGACCAGCGCCCCTCACACTTTCACGGGCATGTGGAGCCCACATTTGCCTCGACTGGTCTGGGGGCCTGGGACTCTGCATTTCCCACAGTGCTGGGTATCAGACCACACTCTGAGTAGCCAGGGACCAGCGGTCCTTTGAAGGTCCCTCCAGCCCTGGGTGTGTGTGAGTCTGTGTTCCTGCTCCCATCTCTAAAATTGAGCCCACAGGGTCCCCTGCCCTACCCACCCAGGCTCTGTGACAGTGACTGCCGGGTGACGTGGTGTTGGGACAAAGGCACGGGCGGTCTGCAGAGTGGCCAGGAGGCTGTTTCCTTTCCCCATGGTCTTCTGTTGGCCCAGGACTGTTGTTTGACGTCCCGGATGCACCCCGCCTCCAGCTCCTGGGCGACATGTTCACACTCAGCTGAATCAAACAGGATGTGGCCAGGGAGACAGTCTGCACTGGGCCTTCCAGATCTTAATGATGGCTGGCACTGGATGCACGAAACGTGGTCCTGGGGGACGGGCGGGGAACATCCATGGGGATGCACGAGAATGTCTTGCTCAGGGGGCAGATGCAGCTCAGCCTCCAGTTTATGCCAGAGACTGCCGGGAGCTGGGTGCAGGGGTGAGTCCTGCCGGCACTGCCTTCGAGAGCTCCCAGAGCTGTGGGGAGGATGGGCAGTGAACAGCCACTAGGGAGTGAGGAGTGGAGGCCTGCCTGTCCACTCGGTGTGGAGAGGGTCGATTTCCCCAGGCCAGGAAGGGGAGAGAAAGGCACCCCAAGGGGAGGTAGCTGCTGTCCAGAGCTGTCAGGAGCCTGGGACTTGGTGGGGCTGCTGGATCTCTCCACGGAATTGGACATGTGTGCTGGAGCCCGGGTGTGAGAGGAAGTTCTGCCCTCAGTCAGGGGTGGTGGGGGTCCAGCCCCGTGTGGAGGGTTCTGGGGGCCAGAAGTCCTGAGGCCTGCTCAAGTCCTGGTGGAGGGACACACAGGGAGAGACAGGCAGGGCCTTCCCGAGGGGGGTGCTCCTGAAATCCGATCGAGGCTTCTTAGGGGCCCCAAGGTCTGAGCTCCCCACAGCCCCTCCTCTGAGGCCTGCTCTGATTCTGTGTCCTCCCCTTTTCTGGTCACAGCCACTGGGCCCAGGTCTGGCCTCCCCCCTCACTTCCGCCTACCTTTCCTGCAGACGCGGCACGCCCATTCCTTTCCGCCCTTCCGTCGGGGGCTGGGTTGGGAGCCCCCGAACTCCCACATGCACTTTCTGTGGTCACCCTGCCCCCGGCACCTGTGGTCCAGCTGGCATTGCAGGGGTAAGGAGGAGGCAGGGAGGGAGCTCCTGCCCTCTGAGCAGATGCCCAGTTCCTGGGTTTCTGCCTCCAGGAAGGTGACTGGACCGTGGCTCGCTCCACCCCAGGGCTGTGGGCGCAGGCTGGGGTCTCCTGGGGCCTCAGATGAGTTGCTCCCAGACTGACCTCCCATTCTGAGCCTTCACTGCTCACTCACTCCAGGGCCCTCCATGGCTGACTCACTGTCTTGCTGAGTTCACATCTCTGTGATCCTAGCTCCTCCTGCTCTGGTCTTCTCCAGGTCTCCCACATCTTCCCTCACGACCTCTTTTCCCTGACCTCCTGAACCCTGACCCCTGCCTCTCTTTCCATCACTGTTCTGTTGAACTCCTATGCATCCCTCAAAGCCCAGTCCAGGCCAAGCATGGTAGTCTACATCTATAATCACAGCACTTTGAGAGGCCAAGGCGAAAGGATGACTTGAGGCCAGGAGTTTAAAACCAGTGAGAGCAACATAACAAGACCCTGTCTCTATAATAAACAAATAGACAAAAATCTAGCCAGGCATGGTGGTGCTTGCCTGTAGTCTTAGCTACTTGGGAGGCTGAAGCAATTGAAGACCACAGTGAGCTATGATTGTACCACTGCACTCCAGCCTGGGTGACAGAGTAAGACCCGGTCTCAAAACAAAACAAACAAAAACCCAGTCCATATACCATATATGATTTGTGCATAAATCTTCTTTCCTTTGGTAAGCTTTTTTAAATTGTAAAAATAGTTTTCCAAATGACAAAAAATAATACAGTGCCCTTTCTTTAAAATGCAGACAATATAGAAGTTAGAAAGAAACTGAAATTCACCTGTAAGCCAAGCTATCCACTCTCCATGTTTTGCTGTGTAGTCTTCAGAATTCTTTCCATGCTCCCATTAGGTTCTAGATTCCTTGAGGGTGGGGCTATTTTGGTTTATAAAAAGAATTCCATAAGGGGGCTGGGCATGGTGGCCCATACCTATAATCCCAGCACTTTGGGAGACCGAAGCGGATTGCCTGAGCCCAGGAGTTTGAGACCAACCTGGGCAATATAACAAGACCTCGTCTCTACAAAAAAAATTTTAAGACTGGCTGGGTGTGGTGTTGCATGCCTGTAGTCTCAGCTACTCGGGAGGCTGAGGCAGAAGGATCACCTGAGCCCAGGAGGTCAAGGCTGTAGTGAGCCATGATGTGCCATTGCACTCCAGCCTGGGCATCAGAGGGAGACCCGGACTCAAAAAAAAAAAAAAAAAATCCCATTAGGCACCAAGTAAGTAACTTGAACGTAGTAAGTGGTTAGTGAAAGCATGCTGGGGGAGTGACCTACTGGTATTCATATTAGGACAACTTTTTTTGTGATTCTTGCAGGCAGATGCAGGGACTGTCCCCCCCAACCCTCCCACCCTCAGAGACTAAGCAAACACTTCCCGTTCAACTTTACCCCTGGGGTACCTGATCTCTCCTGAACCTCAGATCGGTTGTCACCTGAAGTGTTTGGGCGGGATGGACGCTGGAGCTCACACTGAAGGCTCACTGGTGGGGTGTTCACTTCAGTGAGGGGTTCCTGCAAGGGGTCAGCATTGAGGAGGGAGAGTGCAGACCTAGATGGCAGAAGGGGAAGGAGAGGGAGGAAGGGGCTGCGGAGGGCAGAGACCACCCTGCCTGCTTCTCACACCCAGGGCCTAGTGAGGGCTGAGCTCTGCACCAGTGCACCTCGGTTTTTGAGGCTCTGGCCCCTGGACCTGGCACCCTCCTTGCCCTACAGGGCCATCCCTGGGCTTCCCAGGTTCCCGCTGGGGACAGCCTTGCCTGCTCTCCCGGGTCCCTGCTTGTCCCTTGCTCCCTGTATGGGTGCCTCTGGGTGGGGCTGGCTGCGGGACCCAGGACCGAGCCTGCCAGGGCAAGCTGCAGGCTCAGTCTCCCTCCCACACCACCCTGGAGTCCACACCCCTCTGGCTCCACGGAGACACCAGCCAAGTTTCCCAGAGGCTGCCTTATAAGGCTGGCACTCCTGCTCCCTCCTGGGTCTGGTACTTTGCCTTCTTGGGATGCTCATTGGAGCCCCCACCCAGCACCCAGCTGAGTTCTGGGTGTGTCCCCGCCCCACCCCATAAGCCATCTGGTTCTGAACTGTCCTAGCCTCAGTTTCTAGATCTGTCATCAGCGAGGGGTTGGGAAGGGGCCAGGATCCTGAGGTGGCCAGAATTCAAGCTCTCTGTGAGGCAGCTGTGTGTGCTCCTGGGCCACCCCATTCGGGGGCCATCTGTGACCCAGGGCATGAGGTCAGGGTGGGGCGGAGGCAACAATGCGTCTCAGTTGAGTTTCCCTGGACTAGAAGGGTCTAGAAATATTCTTGGGTGGGGGTGGTACATCGAGGGAGGTGGAAGCCAGTGGCTGTGGGTGTGGGTCTCTGCATAGTTTGTGTGGCCTGTCGGTCTCCCAGCCTGTACTGGATGTGGAGTCGGCACCAGGCCCAGGGACAGGACAAGGAAGAGTCTTAGTACAGATTACAGGGCCTGCAAGTACCATGCAGTGTTGAGGGCATTTATCAAAGCGCAGGCATCCTGGGACCACCCCTCGCAGGGCAGCAGAGAGGAGGCTTCGGGGAAAGTGGTGGGGTCTGAGCAGCGTCTGAGGGTGAGGAGGCATCGGCTGGTGAATGTGCTTGGCTCAGACCGGGGACTCCGTGGTGGGTCCCAGAAGTTCCTGGTGGGGATCAGGGAGTCTGAAGCAGGGAGAGGGTGATCGCCATGTGATTTAGGGAGGAGGGGACCCAGCCTCTGCAAAGACTCCCTAGTCAGCCCCCCACCCTGGTTTACGGACCACCCCACACACTGTAGGGTCCACCCTGGGCCGTCCTGGGCTGTGGCCTGCCCGAGGCTGGGGCCTGTGGTTGGTCCCCCTTTTCATTCTCAGCAAGCGTTGAAGACTCCCTTGTATCTGACCAAGTAGGCAGAGCCGGGAGCTGGCATCCCACCATGCCTTGGGCCCTGAGGCTTTTCTTCTGTGTGGGGCTATGTGTTTATACTTACGGAGGGGCAGAGGCTGTGTCTCAGGAGGTCCATCCCTACTGGACTGTCTCGCCTAGAAGGTCCCGCCGCTCCGAGTTCCTGCCATTTTCCTGACCTGCCCCCAGAGGACACCCAGGTACCCTCTTACTTTGGGGTGGGATCTCCTCTTTCCCCCTCTAAGAACAAGCACACCCTCTAACCTGTCTCCCCTCAGCAGGAAGTCCTCCATGCACTGGAGGGACCAGGGGACCAGTGCGGGAGGAGCCACTGGGCCTGGCCTGGCTCCTTCTAGGTGGGGCAGGGTCTGGGGCAGCCTGGGGAAAAAGAACCCCGCCCCTTGCCGGCTGCCCAGCTGTCTGCGATGAGGGAACTAGGGCCGGTCCAGAGAATGCTCCCAGCAGCTGCGGAATACCTTAAATAGAGCCTCACAGCTGCGGGAGAGGGTAGAGCAGGAGGCAGGCGCTGGAGGCGGGGTCTCCGCTCTGCCCGCTGAAGCTCTGTGGCCCCGACCACCCAGCCCATCCCAGGATACAGCCCCAGGCCCTAGACACATGGCACGGGGTGAGGCCTCCTTCTGGTGCTTGTCCCAGGAAGCCGGAGCAGCTGCCAAGGAGAGGAGCCATGTCTGCACCCGCGGCCTCCCAGGCCCAGCACAGCTGCTGGCATGCAGGGTCCACACAATGGCACTGCTGTCCAGGGGGTGTGCCCGGCCAGACAGCCATGCTGTGTGCAGTGTGGACAGAGGGCACATTCAGCTCTGGAGGAGGTGCTCAGGCTCCCCAGCTGGGCCCTGGGGTGTGGGCAGTCCCCGACCAGACCCTGGATCCCAGCAGGCGGGTCTGGGAGGTCCCTCGCAGCACAGAGTGACCCCATGTGTCTTGTAGCTGCATGTCTGAGAGCTGCAGGGGAGACGCCTCCCTGGGCTGGATGTCCCTTCCTCTTGGGGGCTTTCTGAGGGTGTGATGGGGGACCCCTGCCCTGGTTCAGGGAGCTCCTGGACTCTGGGTGGTAGCTGTGAAACAAGAGCAGCCCTTGCCCAGGACGGAGCTTCCTTCCAGTTCTCTCCACACACTGAGCACAGGAAGAGGGTGAAATGGAGGTGGTCTGATTAAGGTGGGGACAGGCATGAGCTCCCCCTTCCCGCACCCACCGAGTGCACCCCTGTGGAGCCCCAGGACTTCAAGGAACCTTGATCTCATCCAGTTCAAAGAGGGAAGTGACTTGCCCACACCCAGGTCAAGCTCTGTGGCCTCTGGTGGGAAACCGGCCTCCATTCCAGCTGGTCCCAGCCTAACACTTTGGAGCCGGAAATGGCCCTGGAGATCCCTGAGTCTGCCTCCCTTTTTCCAAAATGGCCCACAGGGGTTACAATTTAGAAGCACAGAAGGTTTTGCCCCTTGTGTGTGTGTAGGGAGGAGGAATGATGGAGGAGCGTGGCTTTGCTGGCTGCCATTTCTGTCCTGCCTCCGACCTGATGACTCATCCTCCCTGGTCCATTTTCCTGTTGTCGAAGGGCAACAATTTCTCCTGCACGGTATCATTAGAATGAAAAGCGGTGACTCGTGGAGGGAACTGTAGCGCCCGGGAGATTTTTGTTGAACAAGAACATGAGCGAAAACTAAGCACAGCTCTCATGTCACCCGCCCGCAGGCCTTGTCCAGAGTCTCTGAGCAGCACCGTCTGCCATTACCTGGTCCCTCAGTCCTAGGCTCCTGGCATTGCCCCACGCTTCTCCCGCTTGCAAGCTTGTGTTGTTGTTATTATTATTATTATTTTGAGTTGGAGTCTCACTCTGTCACCCAGACTGGAGTGCAATGGCCGCTCCTGGCCACCGTAGCCTCAACCTGCTGGGCTCTGGCGATCCTTCCGCCTCAGTCTTCCAAGTAGCTGGAACTACAGGCGCGCGCTGCCACCCCCGGCTAATTTTTTATTTATTGTAGAGATGAGGTCTCGCCAAGTTGCCCAGGCGGGTCTCAAACCCGTGGGCTCAGGCAATCCACTCACCTCAGCCTCCCAAGGCGCAGGGTTACAGGCTGAGCCACTGAGCCCAGCTGTTATTATTTTTTTGAGTTGGGGTCTCACTCTGTGCATCCTCACACTTGTACCTGTGCATGTGTGACAGGATGTCCTTAGGAGTGACGTTCTGTGTGGAAGGATGTGTGTGTTTAAAATACTGATCCATGTTCCCAAATCAAGGAGGTCCTGTCCATCTGTCCGGTGTCCTTCCCCATGCTGGAGTGTAGAGACATGCTCACAGCTCAATGCAGCCTCAACCTCCTGGGCTCAGGGGATCTATCTTCTGCCTCAGCCTCCCAAGTAGCTGGGACTACAGGCGCATGCCACCACGCCTGGCTAATTTATTTATTTATTTTTTGTAGACACAAGGTCTCACTATGTTGCCCAGGCTGGACAAGCTTGGTATTTAGAAGTTCTGCTCCATGTTGCCGGCCCTCACTTGCCCTGTTACCTTTTCCCTTTTCTTCCTAAAAACCAGTGCATGGTCATTATTAGATTAAAAAAAAAAAAAGATTCCTTTTTTTTGAGTTGGAGTCTCACTCTGTTGCCAAGGTTGGAGTGCAGTGGCACACTCACGGCCACCCCTGCTGGACTCTGGCGGTCCTTCAATTTCAGCCTTCCAAGTAGCCAAACTACAGGCGTGCGCTACCATGCCGGGCTAATTTTTGATTCATTGTAAAGATGAGATATCTCGCCAAGTTGCCCGGGCTGGTCTCGAACCCTCGAACTCAGGCCAGATTCCATTTAATTTGAAAAGGAAGTCTGTTTCTCCCATTAACACGCTCTTTCCTTGGGGGTGACCTTCTTGTGTTGTTGTCCTTTTGAATTTTATATGTGCAGAGACATTCAGGGCTTGTGTAAAAAAGTCTGTGTATATGAATATCATAGACTGAGGACACAAAGGAAACCACACTTCTGCAACGAGCTTTTATTTCTTCCATAGAATAACACCATGCACATCTTCGAGTTTGCTTGGCATTCGTAGGCGTAGCATATTCTTCTTGACAGCTGTGTCATTTGCTGTCCTACGGCCCTGCCAGGCGTGTCCAGCTTCCCACTGATATTAAGAGGCTGTGAAGGGCATCTTCACACTTATACCTGTGCGTGCATGACTTTAGGCCCTTAGAGAGGGACGTTGTGCATGGAAGGATGTGTGCATTTAACATTCTGATCCTTGTTCCCAAATCAGGGAGGTTCTGTCCTCTTTGCCCCAGGCTGAGGAAGAAACGCTGTCTGACTGGTGTTTAATTTTGTTTGTTGTGTGTCTTATTCAAGTGAGAGTGATGTTCTTTTCATAGGTTTGCAGGCCAAGGCCCTGTGTTCCCTTTTCCATTGGGTTGTTAATACTCTTCTTTTTAAAGAGTTCTTTGTACACCTTCGTCACAGCTGGTACAAGTGTTTTATTTTTGTTTTGTTTTTTGAGGTGGAATCTCACTCTGTTGCCCAGGCTCGAGTGCAGTGGCACAATCATGGTCACCGCAGCCTCTACTTGCTGGGCTCAGAGGATCCTTCCGCTTCAGCCTTCCAAGTAGCTGGAACTACAGGCACATGCTACTACGCCCCACTAATTTTTCTGATTTATTGTAGAGATGAGCGCTCACCAAGTTGTACAGGTTGATCTCGAACCTGTGGGCTCATGTAATCCTCCCACCTTGGATTATAGGCGTGAGCCACCATGCCCGGCCTCAAGTGTTTTTTCCTAGTTGTTGACTTCTATTTCTATTTATGGTGTGTTCTTCTAAACAGGACATTTTAATCTTTATGTTGTCAAGTTTCTTCTTTCTTTATTAGCTTTTGGAATCTGGATCCTTAGAGGTGCTTAGAGGTCTCCTGCATTCCAAAATTATCGGAAAGAATTTCACCCATGTTTTCTTCTAGTATTTCTGTGGTTTTGTTTTTATGGGTTGAAGTGATTAGCCCAATGGAATTTATTTCAGTTTCAGCAGCGAGGTAGGGATAAGGTTTTTCATGGACACACACCAGCGAGCTTGATCTGAAACATGTGGGGTATGTGGACGTGTGCTATTTTTATCAGTTTTGGTGTCAGTGTTGTGCTGGCTTAGCAAAAACAATTTGGATGTGTTTCTTTTTTCCTCTGTGTTCTGGAACATTTTAAACAGCAACACAACCGTCTCTTTGTTAAAACTTTTGAAGAATTCACTAGCGAAACCATCTGAGCCTGATACTTTTGTTGGAGTCTAGTACTTTAAAAAACTTTCAAAAATTTTTTTCTGTGGTCTCTGAGTTTTGTTTTTTTTTTTTTCCTTCTTAAAATTCATTACCTTTTCCCCCTAGGAAGGCACTTTTAGCCTATTTAAAATCCCTCAGACTGTTCAGAGGTTGTTGTTTTAGCACGCTTAGCAGGCACTGTGTAGAGGTTTTGATTCACAGGATTGATCAGCAGTGGTGTGTATACAGAGATGGCTGGGTGTGGCCAGTGTCCTGGGATGCTGTTTGGAAGCACAGGCATTCGGTGTAGGGGGATACATGTTTGGGAGAGATAAGTCCAGAGGGATCTTGCGCTCTCTAGGGAGAGAGGCCTTCCACATCTCTGTGGCCGCTGAGGAGGTAGTGATGGCAAACTGGGTCTTAAAGGGGTCTGAGTGGTCCTAGCAAATGAAGGGCTGTTGGGTTTCAGGACTTCTGAGAAGTTTGGAGTTGCCTAGAGATTGGCTTTTAAACTCCATTTGCGCTGCAGCCTCCAGTAAGAAATGCGTTTTACACCATAAACCAGGACTCATATGAATAGGTGTGTGTGTGTGTGTGTGTGTGTGTGTGTTTCTGTGTGTGTTTCTGTGTGTGTTTTTGTGTGTGTATAAATGAAACAAAAATTCCATGAAGAAATTCTTTTTTTTTTTTTGAGTTGAAGTCTCACTCTGTTGCCCAGGCTGGAGTGCAGTGGCACACTCACGGCCACTCTAGTGTCAACCTGCTGGGCTCCGGTGATCCTTCCACCTCAGCCTTCCAGGTAGCCGGAACTATAGGCATGTGCTACCACGCCCGACTAATTTTGTTGATTTAGTGTAAAAACGAGGTCTTGCCAAATTGCCGGGGCTGGTCTCAAACCCACAGGCTCAGGCAGTCCACTCACCTTGGCCTCCCAAAGTGCTGGGATTACAGACTGAGCCGTGGGATGGGGGGAGGGAATCCCTTCGGGGGACCCCCTCCTGCTGTGGGAGCTTTTCTGTCCTCAATAAATCCTGCTTTCTCAAAAAAATAAATAAAACAGGCTGAGCCACTGAGCCCAGCCTTTGAAGTAATTCTTACCCTTACCATGTCCCTGCTATACTTTGGTATATTCTATTCTTTTTACCTTTTTTTTTTTTTGAGTTCTCTTTTTTGAGGTCTCACTCTGTCACCTAGACCTCCCAAGTAGCTGGAACTACAGGCACATGCCACCACACCCGGGTAATTATTTTATTTTATTTTTTGTAGAGATGAGGTCTTACCAGGCTGATCTTAAACTCCTGGCTCAAGTAATCCACCTGCCTCGGCCTCACAAAGTGCTGGGATTATGGGCATAGCCACCATGCCTGGTCAAGGTTTTTTTTTTTTTTTTAAGTTTTATTGAGATGTAATTCAACAACTATACAATTCACCCATTTAAAGTGCATACTTCTGTTGTTTCTAGTATATTAGAGAGTTGTGCAACCAATTTTAGAAAATTCTTATTGCCTCAAAATAAACTCCATGCTTTTTAGCTGTCACGACCCTATTTACTTTCCTTAGCCCTAAGCAATAATCTGCTTTCTGTCTCTGTGGATTTACCTGTTCTGGACATTTCACATAAATTGAATCACACAATATGTGGTATTTTGTATCCGGCTTCTTTAATTTAGCATAATGCTTTCTGTTTTCTTTTTCTCTTTTTTTTGAGTTGGAGTCTTTCTCTGTCACTCAGGCTGGAGTGCAGTGGCATGCTCATAGCCACTGCAGCCTTGACCTGCTGGGTTCAGGTGATCTTTCTGCCTCAGCCACCCAAGTAACTGGAACTACAGGCACATGCCACCACACCTGGGTAATTTATTTATTTATTTATTTGAGTTGGAGTCTCACTCTGTTGCCCAGACTGGAGTGCAGTGGCCGCTCCCGGCCACCGCAGCCTCCACCTGTTGGGCTCCGGCGATCCTTCTGCCTCAGCCTTCCAAGTAGCTGGAACTACAGGCACGCACTACCATGCCCAGCTAATTTATTTTTTAAACATATTTTTTATTTTAAAATTGTGGGGTACAGTTAACGGTTAGGTATACGAATCATTTTTTATTTTATTTTTTGTGGAGGTGAGATCTCACCAGGCTGGTCTCAAACTCCTGGCTCAGGCAATTCTCTCCCCTAGGCCTCCCAAAGTGCTGGGTTTATGAGGCGGAAGCCACTGTGCCCAGCCATATGATTTTTTTTTTAATTA
The DNA here is from genome assembly GCF_000164805.1 of Carlito syrichta. Classification (NCBI taxonomy): domain Eukaryota; kingdom Metazoa; phylum Chordata; class Mammalia; order Primates; family Tarsiidae; genus Carlito; species Carlito syrichta. The sequence continues at coordinate 73,174 of NW_007247212.1, forward strand.
AAAAGAAAAAAGCTACGCCAGGCACAGTAGCTCATGCCTGTAATCCCAGCACTTTAAGAGGCTACAGGCAGGAGGATTGCTTGAGGCCAGGAGTTCGAGACCAGTCTGGGTAACATAGCAAGACTTTGTCTCCACAGAAAAAAAGAAAAGAAAAATTAGCCGGACGTGGTTTTTCACACCTGTAGTCCCAGCAACTTGGGAGGCTGAGGTGGGAGGATCATCTGAGCCCAGGAAGTCAAGGCTGCAGTGAGCTGTGTTTGTGCCACTGCACTCCAGTCTGGATGACAGAGTGAAATCTTGAGTCTAAATAGATAAATAGATAATTTTTTTTTTTTTTTTTTGAGTTGGAGTCTCACTCTATTGCCCAGACTGGAGTGCAGTGGCCGCTCCCGGCTTCCGCAGCCTTGACCTGCTGGGCTCCGGCAATTCTTCCGCCTCAGCCTTCCGAGTAACTGGAATTACAGGCAAGCGCTACCACACCCTGCTCATTTTTTGATTTATTGTAGAGATGAGGTCTCACTGCCCAGGCAGGTCTTGAACCTGCGGACTCAGGCAATCCACTCAAATCCTCTCAATCCTCCCAAAGGCGCGGGATTACAGGCTGAGCCATCAAGCCCAGTTTTAGATAGATAATTTTAAGAAGCTGTTTGTAACCCATCAGATAGTTTTCATGACCTGCAGTGTGGGGCAAGCCGTCCTGGGTGATGAGACAGAGGTGGCCAGGCCCAGGTGGCTGAAGCCAGCCTGTAGCTGCTGCAGGGCGTGGCTCACAGGGCTGTGGAAGCAGGGCCTGAGCAGGTCTGCTGGAAAGATCTCTGTGCGGGGAATGTGTTTATTCAAGAGGTCTTAAGCGCTGCTCTGTGCCAGGCACTCAGGAATTCAGCGGTGATGTATGCTGTCAGAGCTTCCCTGCAGATAGGAGATGGCAAAAACCAGAGCAAATGAGGGAGACAGCCAGTTGGGCGATGGGAACACCAAGGAGAAAAGTAAGGCGGGGTGGTGACTCGGCGGCTCCTGGTGGCTGCAAAGAGCGTGGGCAGGACGTGCCCTTGGCGGGCGGGTTCGAGGCTGCTGAGGGCATCTGGAGAGTGGGGCCGACTAGGGCAAGGCAAGTGAGGCACATGCTCAGGGGTGCCAGAAAGCTCAGGAATGAAGACAAGAGTGTGCAATGCAATATTTTTAGAAGTCAAAGTTGTGCCAAAAAAAACCCATGGTAAACAAATACAATTTTACTTTATTTTTGAATCAAGGTCTCACTCTGTCGCCCAGACTGGAGTGCAGTGGCACGATCTTGGCTTACCGCAGCCTCAACCTCCTGGGCTCAGGTCATCCTCTCACCTCAACCTTCCGAGTGGCATGCACCACCACACTTGGATAATTTTTAAAGAATTTTTTGTAGAGCCAGGGATCTTGCTATGATGCCCAGGCTGGTCTCAAACTACTGACCTCAAGCTATCCTCCTGCTTCTGCCTCCAAAAGTGCAGGAATGGCCGGGCACGGTGGCTCAGTCTGTAATCCCAGCACTTTGGGAGGCCGAGGTGAGAGGATTGCCTGAGCCCGGGGGTTCGAGACCA